>NW_016826821.1:377029-552843 GCF_001698545.2 Rhinopithecus bieti | reverse complement strand
TTTTTTGAGATGGAGTCTCACTCTGCTGCCCAGGCTGGAGTGCAGTGGCACGATCTCGGCTCACTGCAACCTCCGCCTCCTGGGTTCAAGTAATTCTCTGCCTCAGTCTCCCGAGTAGCTGGGATTACAAGCACCTGCCATCACACCTGGCTAATTTTTGGATTTTTAGTAGAGACAGAGTTTCACCATCTTGGCCAGGCTGATCTTGAACTCCTGACCTCATTATCCACCTGCCTCAGCCTTCCAAAGTGCTAGGATTACAGGCATGAGCCACCACGCCCAGCCCTGATGCTCCTTTATCACAGCAGTTTCCTGGCTAGGGCAAGACTTCACTTCAGGCTTTTTTTTTTTTTTTTTTTTTGAGACAGAGTCTCACTCTGTCACACATGCTGGAGTGCAGTGGCACAATCTTGGCTCACTGCAACCTCCACCTCCTGGGTTTAAGCAATTCTCATGCCTCAGCCTCCCGAGTAGCTGGGATTGCAGGCGTGCGCCACCATGCTTGACTAATTTTTGTATTTTTAGTAGAGATGGGGTTTTGCCATGTTGGCCAGGCTGGTCTCGAACTCCTGACCTCAAGTGATCCACCTGCCTCAGCCTCCCAAACTATGGGGATTACAGGTGTGAGCCACCACGCCCAGCCAAGACTTCAGTTTTTAATACAACATGGCCAAAGAGGAAAGGTGAAGAAAGGTAGGGATCCAGGCCTGCTTGGGCAGGCTCCTGTCCAAGTCCCTGGTACCTGCCTGTCTTTCTAGGCAAGGGATCCATCACCAGACTTCTCCCCCGGCCCATCCAGCTTGTGGTCATGGTTTGGTTCTATGTCTGCTTTGTCCTTCCTGGACAAACTCCTTCACCATACTAGCCCCACTGCTCTGCTCCATGGAACCAGGGGATTATGGCTTCAACCAGCAAGTTACTGTTGGGGATAAATAAGGTGAGAGAGAAGTCCTCAGTGGGGCTGACACCTGTACCCAGTTACCTAAGTCTCACAGTCGGCCTACTAGGTACCTCCTGGGGGGAAAATCACATATGAATCCATTGTCTTGAGTGAGCAGAGGATCCCAGTCATGAAGTCTCCCCTGGAAACCCCCAATCTGTTTTTTCCAAGGTTCCCACAGCCATTCCCCATTCTCCTAATCAGGTCCTCTATCTAAAGAAAGTATAGATTTACACATACCCTGTCTGGTGGTTTTCTCATCTCAATGGAAACTTCTGGCATGTGTGTGTGTCTTGGAGAAAGAAGGGGTATTTGTGCTAACTCACATTGGGAGCCACAGTTGTACAGATGGTGGCCACCCAGCCTGACACAGAAGATCCTGTGCCCATAGAGCCCACAGTGGTGGCTGAGGCCCTGGGAGAGCCCTGGTCAAGTGTAAGATGACAACAGGAGGCCAAGGACTCTCCCTTGGTGCCCTTGACACCCTGGGGAACCAGATCTGAGGCTGCAGCGTGAGGTTTTGCTTACTGCCCCTTCTCCTGTCCTACAGCCCAAGTCTAGCTGATTCCCCAGGAGCCATCAGCCATGTGCTTTTCCTATTGCCTTTTTCTGCAATTTCACATTGAACCTGCAGAGCCTCCCTGGTCCAAGGCTGGGCCCTGGAGGTTCCTGATCTGGCTTCCCCAAGTGGCACTGGGCTGCTGTGAGGGTTAGCAGAGCAGGCAGGGAGAAGAGCTGTCCCCAAGGACAGGAAGCCCTATTCCCCCTACTCTGCTGGCCACCACCAGGAGCTCATGACCTCCCAAGTGGCAGAGAGTGGCTCCACTGGCCAGACTCCCTGCCCCAGGCCTCTTCATGTAATCTGAACACAAGGACCAGCCTGTGGCTTGGGGGGGTGCTCAGGACATGAGTCTCTACCTGGAGGGAGCTTCCAGTGTTTGTACAGCACAGGCTCTATTTCCTGCAGGGCCTGTGGCCTCTGCACAGTGGAACTTGGCATTATGGCTGATTGTTTCTTTTTTAAATGTAACCAGAGACTATGGTCCCTGGAATCTTAAAAAAACAAACATAATAAACCTAGTCGTGGTTTTTCTTCCCAACCCTTTGATGAAATACACTCTCATTCTTTGTTCCTTAAGCTCCAGATGCTTGTGGTACCAAACCAGTTCTCACCACCTGAAGACTATTACTAGGAAACCTCGCCACCTGGCTAAGCCATCCAGGCTGGATGGTTTCTAAGGTCGTCTCTTTCACAGTCACCTCAAACATTCTGAGAGCCACACAGGCCCCAGACCACTGAGCAGCCCAGTCTGTGGCTGGCAGAGGTACGCTTCATGCCTGGTTTTGGGGAGCTGAGCAAAGTTATGGACAGCAAGGCCCCAGCAAGGGTGGGGCTTTTCTCAGGGCACATGCCCTGCACGGCGGCTTCTCGGGAGGGAGAGTCTGGCTTCCCCCAGTTATTTTGCGAGGCTCCTGTTGCAGGCCCTGTAAGCAACAGCATAGTTTAACCCAGTGCTCTGACCCGGGATCCTTGCTCCTCGATGACCACCTGTCAAGGTCTAAATGGACTCTCCTTGGAAACAATGAAATGAGACCAAATAGGCATGAAGACAAAGAAAGCCCCAGAGCCTGGGATAGACACTTTTCAGCCAAGACTTTGATACAGCAAAAACAAAGCAGCTTGACTGAGCCAACATCATAAGCTGCTAAGGAAGAGGAATGCCGGCAAGAGTGTCGCCTGGTAATTCCACCACCTCAGGAAGCCCAGGGCAGGAAGATGTCATTGGAATGCTGTCCCCGCCACTCGAGACAGCACCAACCATCATGGAGGTTCAGCTTCTTTGCAGAAATGGGCTTGATTCCCATTGGAGGCAGATGCCAAAACATCTGTTATCTGATGGGAGAGAGAAAGTCAGCGAGACTTTCAGGACACAGGGAGAACTGTCAGGGCAACCAGAGAACCAGAGCCTGAGAGCGAAGCCAAAGCCTGTTTCCCAGCAGAGCCTCGGCTGGATGAGAGCCCAGCCTCTAGGATGCTGTAGAGAACAGGCATCAAAGATGGTACAGGGAGGGGCAGAACTAGAGAAATTCACTTTTAAGTTAAAGAAATGGTTTGTTTTTGAATGGAAAGAAGGCAGGCAATTCCCACGGAAGAACAATGGGACAGACAGCAGAAATGGAGACATGCTGGGTCACAGAGGTGGCCTACAAGAGGCATGGAGTGACAGCCCAACAGAAGGAGCTCTCAGGCTGGCTGGTAAGAGGGTGCACACCATGAGGATGTGGGAGAGCTGCCTGTTCACAAAGTGCTCAGATATGAGTCAGGGCGAGCAGAGAGACGGCAGTGTGACACACACAAGGAAACCACACAGATATAGAAAAGCTCGATGGTCACACGCCTTGCCCAGGAAGGTACAGACACCCAGAGAAGGTCGGTGAGCTGCTTGCCACAAGGGCCTTGCTACCTGTTCTGGCGGGCCCAGGAGCTGCGTCTTCCACCGGCATCTTGCTGGACCGAGGGATGCTGGTTAAGGACTTTTGAGGTCTTCTGAAACCTCAAGCATAAACACAGAAAAGTCCAGCAGGAGGAACAAGCACCTCACTTTCATGTCTGGAGGTTCCTGGAACAATAGTCTAGTATTTTCTAGCTCTATTTACAATTCTGTTTGACTGTAATAATCAATAATCCTTTTCAAGTATTATTTTAAAGTACGCACTGTTTACATAGATGGCATGTTATGTAGTGATATCCTTAGCCGTCTCCAGGCTTGTAAAAGAGGTCAGAAGAGTTTAGATTTGTCAGGGGTTTAATAGCTTAAATATACAAAATCTGTTTTAGAAAGGTAAAAACTCCCATTATTACACTTAAAACATCATAGAGTCAAGAAACTGCAATGCCAGTGCTATTTTCACATGATGCTTTGCTAAGACAAGCAAGAAGCCCTCACCACAGAGTGAAGCCATCTTCAGAGGACATATTTAACCGGGGAGTTTTCCTTATGAACGCTATGCAATCCAAAAAAGAATTTCTACAAAGAAATCTGCCAACAAGATAGTACCAGAATACATGGGGGGTCTGGTTTTATACAACCATGGCTTTGCCTGTAGATTGCAGGAACGCAGGCCCTGCAGGCAGCACGTTGCTCTGAAGGGCCTAAATCCCAGAGCCCCAGGGCAGGTTACAATGCTGGCACTGGGTGCTTGGCACTCTAAGCTGCCTTCACTGTCCCTGCTGAAGGAATGGGTGCGGGATGGGGGCCTTTGATCCCTATCAAGCCAGAGCCAGAGAAGGTACAACAGCATCTCTAGGCAACTTCCTCCCAGACCTTCAAAACTGACAGCTAAGTTCTGATCTTTAATTTTTCTTAAACAAATGGGTTGATTTTTAACACTATTAACAAATGGAGACTATAGGAAAATAAAACAACAAAACTAAAAGGCGACAACTGGCCAGGCTTATGTGTAAATCATTCTGCAGAGAAGACACTGGCAAGGGCAGGGAACTGGAGATGCGTCAGGGATATTCTTTCAAGCTTATAATGAGTGCCAGGCACCAGGCCAGGCATAAAAATGAGTAACACGTCAGTCATCCCTGGCCTTAAGGAGCTTGTAGTATGTGTATAATATATACATATTGTTTTTTTTTCTGTTTGTCTTCGCTGTGTGGTAATAATTACTCTATGGTGTGTCAAGTAACATAACAGTGATGGAGAAGTAGTTCTGGCTGCACTGAGGGAGATTAAGTCACCTTCAGGGAATGGGGAGGACTTCCAGGAGGACGTGATTAGAGTTGGGTCTTGAAAGAATTTTCCAGGTGGAGGAGGGAGGGGGCATTTCAGACATCAAGTGTGTGTGCTTGAAAGCATCTGCCCTACAGTTTTGGGGGCTGAGGCCAAGACAGCAGGGATGGGGCTGTGGGGAGATGATGTGGAAGGACCAGCTAGGGCCCCATCACCAAGGGTGGGTCCAGCCTTCTGCCCGGCCCCTTTTCCCATTGTCTTTCCTGAACATAGTCTGCCCTGTGCCACGGGCTGTGTTTACCAGTAAGATGACACCCACCATGGGGTTTTCTGTCCCCCATAGCGCATAACTCGGGCTGTGCTCAGGAAACATGTGGTGTGTTAAAGGGACTAGGACCTCACTTCTTAGCACCTTGGACCAATGCCCCTGACTGCCCTGACTCAGGCCAGCAATCGAAGGTGGAAACGATGCTGGCTAATCATTTGCATCCTTTGGGAGAATCAATGCTATTCTTCCAGCTAATAGTTTTTATTTATAAACAGAAACTTTAAGAAATACAAGGTCAATAATGACAACACATGCATTCTAGCCTCAAAAAATTAGATAATTAGCCATCTTAGCCATGTACGATTTCTTTCTCCCTCCTTTTAAGGTTTTGTAAAACTGCCCAGATCTATGCTTAAGCAGATCCTAATTGCACGACTACAGATTTGCCCTTGCAGTTGGCCGCCTGGCACCCTCGTCTGAGTGTGCCTCAGCTGGCTCTGGTGGGTGACATGCAGTTGCTCAGAGCAAGCCCAATAATGATGTGATTATAGAAACTTCTTGGCTTCCTTTTGTCCCTCAAGTTTCCATGGCCCTGACATGTTGAACACAGGGCTAGATGGTGTTAGCATTTCTGTCTGATGGGCTCTTGCTTTATTACCCAGCATCTGGGCCCAGTGTTGCTGCCACTGGCTAGGAGGAGGTGAACTCAAAGGAACCAAGAACTAGGCCAAAGCCCTAAGCCTGAGCCCCTGTGATGTCCACCTGCCTCTGCCGTCTTTCCCCTTCTCCGCTAAGAGCACCTGACTTGAAACCCGAACTGACCCCAGGACGTGTCCCCTCCCAGGGGCCCACCTTGAGGACAACACGTCTTGCTTTCTCCTTCAGCTCAAATCTTCCATCTGCTACTCGGAAGAGGCACTTTTTTTTTTTTTTTTTTTTTTTTTTTTTGAGATGGAGTCTCGCTCTGTTGCCCAGGCTGGAGTGCAGTGGTGCGATCTCCACTCACTGCAAGCTCTGCCTTCAAGGTTCAAGTGATTCTCCTGCCTCAGTTTTCATAATAGATGGGACAGGCGGGCACCACCACACCTGGCTGATTTTTTTTGTACTTTTCTTTTTCTTTTTTTTTTTCTAGTAGAGATGGGGTTTCACCATGTTGGCCAGGCTGGTCTTGAACTCCCAACCTCAGGTGATCCACCTGCCTTGGCCTCCCAAAGTGCTGGGATTACAGGCATGAAGCACCACACCTGGCCACTGGAACAGGCACTTTTTAAGAATGGAAAAAAGTGACTGGCATGACTTTCACTTTTCCATAAAGAGTGGATGTTTTAACTAAAGACAACAAGAAACATAGCATACAAAAGAGAAAACTCATACAAAAGGGAGGGAGAAAAGAATGAAGGGGGGATCCTGAAGAAGTTGCTACTTCAGAGGCATTTGTGCCCAGATAAAGGATTTGTACACTCCTAAGGGTGCACAGTTCTCTCTCATGCCATGTCTCTTGGTCTTTCCCAATCATGTGAAAAGAATCTATACTTGAATTCTAAAGGAAGATGGGGAACAAGGTCTCTCTTGGGTTGGTTTGTTCTGCCTCAGTGACTTCAGCCTTACTGTTTCAGGGATAACCATCATCACACTGAAATGTTCATGCCATAAAAGAATGAAGACCAGGCCATGTGATATAAAACTGTAGGCTCCTATGACATGAGCAAAAACAATGAGTTCTGGGCCACAGAAACCCTGAGGCAGTGGTTTTCCATCAGGGGAAACCTTGCCCCTCCTCCCTGCACAGAGTTGGCAATGTCTGGAAACACTTTTGGCTGTTACAACTGGGCAGGTGCAGCTGGCATCTACTGGGTAGAGGCCAACGGTACTGCCAATGCTACAACACACAGGACACCCCCCATGTAAGAATTATCCTGCCCAAGTTGTCAGTAGTGCCAAGGTTGAGAAGCTCTGCCCCCAGGCTAAGGTATAACTGGACTATGAACCTCTTAAGGACAGAAACCGGGTCCTGTACCCTTTTTCTAAGCACAGTCGAGGAGAATAGCAGGGTTAAGTTAAATGATTCAGTCCCAATTGTCCCAACCCGGCTAAACTTCAAATCTTTCCCCAAAGTCCATGTAATTTCTCTCATAGGGAATTGTTTTTATTTTTAAATTTTAATTATTTAAGAGATAGGGTCTCACTCTGTTACCCAAGCTGGAGTGCAGTGGTGTGATCGTGGCTCACTGCAGCCGCAAACTCTCGGGCTAATGCGATCCTCCCGCCTCAGCTTCCCAAAGTGCTGGGATTACAAGCATGAGCCACCACACCCAGCCATCCTAGATGAGTTTTTAAGCGTCACTTTTCTCCTGGCAGAATTTTCTGACTCTATAGTTGTTATCTTCCAGAGAAAGCCCTGAGTAAGCCAGACCCTATTTACAAATATGCCTCAGTGGATGAGGCTACAATTTGAGTCCCAACTGCTCACGGTTCACACGGACAAAGTCTCACACCATAAACCTGAAACACCATGTTACGGTCTGAGGCCCGCTCCGAGCTGGGTGAGAGAGGCCTCGTGAACGCAGCCCCTTGCGCAGATGAGGTTTGGGCCTCCACCCCTGTGGGGCTGCCTCCTCATTTCTCCTTGGAAAGCAGCTCCACTTGCTGCCTGTGCCTTTGGGAAGCGAGAGGGAGGGGAGAATTCTAGCCAAGCTTCTATAATCAGCCTCTAAATGGACAGGTTTTCCTTGGACTGCCACAGAGTCTCACTCAGAGGAGAAAGCTGGTCCCAGCCTGAGCTTGTGGAAGCACCAGCTCTGAGCAAGCCATGCAGGAAAAGCAGTGGCAACGCTGCATTTGGGCTTTGATCTTGATGTCCTAAGCTGGGAGTTGGTCTCCAGACTTCTTCTGAGAGGCCCCTCAAGCTCCCCCATCCAGACTGGGAGAATCTACTGAAGCGCTTGGCTACAAACCTGCCTGAACTGTCCCACTACCAGCAGCTGCTTAGACACAAGCTGGTCTAAGAAGATGGCTAATTATCCCCAGTGCCACAGTCCATCATTATAAGTGGGGGTTACTTTTGGATGTCAGAGTCAAGTTCCTGCCCGGTTTCTTCCGATCCTCTGTAACTGCCCCCAAACACTGTCCCTGCAATGTAAAGTCAGGATGGGCAGTTGTTAGTGTCCACTTAACCATCACAACATATTAGCACCGAAAGGACATTAGATCATCTAATCCAACCTGGCTTGCTTTTTTTTTTTTTTTTTTGAGATGGAGTCTTACTCTGTCACTCAGGCTGGAGTGCAGTGGCATGATCTTGATTCACTACAACCTCCACCTCCCGGGTTCAAGCGAGTCTCCTGCCTCAGCCTCCTGAGTAGCTGGGATTACCTGGCAATTTATGGCTGAGGAAACCAAGGCCAAAGAAGGGACACGATTTGTCCACAGCATGCAGCCAGGAGGAAACAAAGCCAGGCCTTGAACCTAGGCCTCCTGACTATAAGGAGAGTTTGCGCCACCCTTTCCCTGGGTGTGCATAGCTGAGCTCAGAAACAGAACCAGCAATGGGGTCCTGGGATCGCAAGCAAAATTCCACCTGATCTATGTGGGCAAAGTTCCTAATCTCCTGGCGGAGTTTTTATGTTTTTGGTTTTAAGAGTTGAAGTAGTTCCATTTAACCCTTGGATACTACATTCTTCACTCAGAAGAATGAGAAAAGACAGCGCTGTATCCAGAACAGATACACAGGGATAATTCCATGCACTCAGTTCATTTCATAGAAAAGAAACTTAGTTATCATGACACGGATTCTGAATTTTCAGGAAGGCCATTGTTCACAGATTCTGTTTTCCAACCGAGAAACTGAGGTAAGAGGGAAATGATCTTAACTAGTGGTGCCTGGAGAGGAGAAAACGCAAAAGACAAATTCTTGGGCAGTTCTTCATGAAAAGACAGAGAATGACATAATCCTGACCGTAAGGATGGGTCAGTTTCTCAAGCTTCCTGGAAAGGGCTTTCAAATACAGTCTCCATATGTTCAACTAAGTTTAGAAGGTGATAGTTATAACCTCACACAACAAGAAAGGAACCCAAAAAAAGTGCACCAGGTGAGACGAGGAGAGCAGATTCTAACAAGTGCGTTAACGGGTTATCTTTTTTTTTTTTTTTGGGACGGAGTCTAGCTCTGTTGCCCAGGCTGGAGTGCAGTGGCGTGATCTCGGCTCACTGCAACCTCCGCCTCCTGGGTTCAAGCAATTCTCCTGCCTCAGCCTCCTGAGTAGCTGGGATTACAGGCATCCGCCACCACGCCCAGCTAATTTTGTATTTTAGTAGAGATGGGGTTTCACCATGTTGGTCAGGCTGGTCTCGAACTCCTGACCTCATGATCCACCCACCTTGGCCTCCCAAAGTACTGAGATTACAGGTGCCAAGACACCATGCCCGACTAATTTTTGTATTTTTAGTAGAGACGGGGCTTCACCATGTTGGTCAGGCTGGACTTGAACTCCTGACCTCAGGTGATCCGCTTGCCTTGGCTTCCCAAAGTGCTGGGATTGCAGGTGTGAACGGGTTATCTTTAAATATGAACACCTGGCCCTGTTTGGGCCACACGTGATGCTGGGGATGAAATGGAACTGCACAGACCAGCCATGAAGATTCCCAAGTTGGGAACCAGTTGAAAATCTACAGTAAGAAAGTGAGTCTGAAAGTGAACTCAGAGATCTGAAGAGAGTGCTCCCTCACCCCTTTCCCCTGACACCCAGTTTCCAGCAGTGTTGATGTAGGCACTGAGCAAGGAAAAAGGTTAACATCCTACTGGGGAGGTATTGGTTACAGCTGTAAAAGGGAGACCTGCGCCCTCGTAGCATTAGGAAGAAACCAAGCTATTAAGCTTTGTTCAATTGGGAACTTATATGCTTGTGCTTGTGCAAGCTCCAAGGAGGTTAGACAAAAATGCAGCGCACAAGGGTGCTTCCTTGCCTAACGGGCCCTGCTACATTAGTCATGGATGTGGGTTACACCCACTGTTTTACCTCTAACATAGGAACATTCCTGCTCATTCGGTGGTGGTGTGCGAATCACCTGGCCAGTCCTAAGATAGGCTGGCTGCAGCCTTTGATGCCAAGAAAGCCTAGGGAGGGAAGTTAGAAGTCTGATCTCATGGAAAGGGTCCTATCCTGTGTCTTAGGAGAAGGGATCATTGTCTGGAACAGAGAAGTCCCCAAGGAATTCTCTCTTCCCCATCTGTGCAAGACTCCCAGGCTTGAAGAGGGCTCTGGTCCATCTGCCTGGGGCCACGGCTTTTGCTTCTCTACAAAGACTCAGTGCAGGGGGACCCAGTGAGCCCCGCACCTAGTCTCACAAGACACCTGGCTCCCGTGGCAGCCAGGGAGCTCTCAGCCAACTTCTTGAAGGCATCAGTGCCAGAGCTGAATTCACACAGAAGAGTCCAATATCTTGGCACCACACTCCCGCACCCCCTCCCCCCAGCACTACCTTTCCTCACCTTGGGAGAAGGAGGTGTATACCAGCCTCTCATCGAACTTCTGGACCTGCCGGAAATTGTTGATCATTTCTCTGGGGGAAGGGTCGTCCATGTGTGTGCAGTACAGGGCTGTCTCCAAAGCCAGCAGCTGAGGGCAAGAGCAGAAATAGCCCGCAGGCAGAATGACCTCGCCTGACCCCCTGGCAAGAGGTTAGCTCTCACCTCTTGCACCTGGAAGAAGCCTCTGGAACCAGCTTCTGTGGGGCTGGGTGGGAGATATTAGAAAGCAGCAGGAAAGCCAGAGAACTGCTTCCCTCCACAGTGGGTGACTGGGAGCTGCGCAGCGCTGGGTTTGTCTTCCCAGCACCCGAGACTCCAGGGAAGGGCAGTGCTGTTAGTTCCCAGTTATACCCGGAATCTGCCCTGCGTGGAGGGAAACCTGGGATGATGGAGTGCTCCTTAGCCTCCCACGGAGACTGCGTTCCTCTCATGAACTTAAATTAGAGCCCAGCTCTCAACCAGAGGGTCGCAGGGCTTGTTCTGATGGTCACATCAGAAGGAATAAAGGAGGGAGGTAAGAGTTTCACAGGTCATCTGACTACAGGTTCCCTGGCATTTTCATGCACCTACATAGATTACATAACCCATTCCCAAGGCAGTTTCTGGGGTAGGATGTTGCTGCTTCCCCACATGTTTCATCCATCTCTTGGTTCATCACGTCCTCATTCCTGTCCACCCACCTGCTGCCATTTACCAGGGGACTCAGAGCGGAAGCTTATTGTAAAGAAATGAAGCAGCTGTGAGGCTGCCTTGGCCGCGTGAAGCTGGGGTGGGGCTGTGAGCCAGGTGCAGTGCTGGCCCCAGCCCCGTCTCCTGGGGGGCCATTTTTCTTCTCATGAATTTAGGTTGTGGAGTACAGGTACGAGCAGTGACATAGAACTCAGATGACCTAACTTTGGGGCTCAGCTTTGTCACTAACCCGCGGGTGATCCCACAAACTTCTACTCTTCTCTCCCATCTCCTATCAAATAAGAAACTTTAGAGATGATGGCTAAGGATTTTGTTCCCCAGTTTGCATTAGACCTTGAGCTTCTTGGGGGGCAGGGACCCTCACTTAGTCATTGCTGCAATCCCATTTGTTAAATGATTTCATCTGATCCTGTCTTTATTCTACCCTGTAAAGGAACCAGGCTCTCTCCTGCCTGGGAAGAGAACGCCACCTCAGCCACTGAGGATATATTAGCGAATGCAGCTTTATAGCTCTTTTTTAAAAAGAACTAGGAGACATGTATTCATTTGCCTAGCCTGACTTCTTTTGAATCTCAGCCTGGAATTTCGGCAGTGCTTTCAGACAACTGTGATATTTGGAGAGGTTTTGAAGAGCTGCCAATGAAACTAAGTGAGGAAATCAAGTCGTTGATTATGATATGGGGGATGATGGGGACTGAGGTGCTGTGTGGACTCTGGCTGAGTTTGGCACAACAGTTACCTGCTCCTGGGAAATCTGCACAGGGTTTCGGAAAACTGTCCAGAGCACAGTAGGGTTGCAAGGGGGTGTGGTCAGGGACCCCCGGTAGCGGTAATATTCAGCAGTCCTCTCCGGAAGCAGCTCTTCAATGTTGAATCCTGGAATGAATGCTTCCTGACCTAGAGAGACATGTTGCAGAGGTGATGCTGTCAGTCTCCCTCCCTAGGGCACAAGTGCAGCTGAACAGGGTGACTGAGCCTAGAAACATGCACTAGCCCCTTTCAGGGTCATCTAATCCCAGGACCTGGTTGCAACATCGTTCAACAACCTGCTCCTCTTACCCTGGTGAACACAGACAGCTCCTGCCCCTTGCATTTGTTTTTCTTAAAGTCACACAGGGCTGACTACCTCCTTCTCCAGCAGAGAGTGAATATGCACGCAAGGACCCCTCACCTTTGTACTTTACATGTTGAAGGTGACTGAAGATCTTGTCATAGGACGGATTGAAGGGGCCCATCTGCAACAGAGACAGGGCAGGTTACACTGGGACAGAACAGGATGGGCTGAGCCGGGATTGACAGGCAAGGCTGTGGGTATGTTGCCACCACTGCCTGAAGGATCCACTTTACTGGACAATTAGGATGGATCACTAGGCTCTTGGGAGTTAGTGTAATGGTCCTGCCTTCTTGCATCTCAGGATGTCCTGTTTTCAGCTTAAGGCATTGGGCTTGAATGTCCTGGGGTATGGGGTACAGTGTGTGCTCTTGATGATCCAGATGTGAGCCTGAAGTCTGCGACTAACATCCATGTCACCCAGAACTTAAGGAGCTCTGAGTTCACAAAAGCCACGTCAGACCAATGAGCATGTTGGGAAATGAGGTACGTGCTGCCTCATTCGGACAAAAAACATGCAAGTCAATCAGAAGACATTCCTGTTTCTTGGGATAAAGAAAGAATTCATTCCAGGGTCCATATAGAGCAGGGGTCCCCAACGCCCAGATGGTGGACCGGTACCAGTCTGCGCCCTGTTACCAACCGGGCCGCCCAGCAGGAGGTGAGCAGCGGGCAAGCAAGCATTATAGCCTGAGCTCCGCCCCCTGTCAAACCAGCAGACGCCTCCCATTCTCATAGGAGCACAAACTCTATTGTGAACTGCGCACGCAAGGGATCTAGGCTGTGTGTTCCTTGTGGAATCTAACTAATGCTTGATGATCTGAGGTGGAACAGTTTCATCCCAAAACCATCTCCCTCCCTGCTCCCTGGTCCGTGGAAAAATTTTCTTCTATGAAACTGGTCCCTCGTGCCAAAAAGGTTGGGGACTGCTGATCTAGAGGATGGAACTTGGATAGCAGGAGTTGTATCAAGAGTTCAGGCATCTGATGGGGCAGATGGAGAATGATGACCCTTTTCCAGCACAGGTGCTTCCCAACCGGGCAATTCCATGCCTTATGCAACAGAGCTAGACGTTGGGGCCCATGTTTCCAATGGACCAAAGAACATTCCCCATTTCTGCTGCCCAGGCACAGAAGGTGCTGCCTCCAGGCCAAGAGAAAAGGTGCACTACAGGAGGATACCCCCTGCTCTGGAGTTGACACAGAGCCGATACAGGAACAGCTGATTGTCAACAGGTATGCATGGAACAAAATGCGGAATCCCAGTCTCATCCCTGCTTCAAATTTCACCTTTTTAAATAGCTCTTACCTCAATGAGAACAGCTAGGACAGCGAGGCCTTCTGACTTGTTGCTGGCAGTGCTGGCGTCAGGATAAAGGTCTGAGTTATAATGGACAATGTGCAGCTGCAGTAGGGGAGAAGCCACCCATTAGGGGATAAGTGACTCATGGGAGCCTGTCGCTTCTGCAGAAGACTTTAATCCAACTATGAGGACAGAACCCCAGCCCCCACAGACCCCCAGACTAGGTTAGGTATCTCAGACCCTCTCCTTATTTTGCCAAGGATAAGGACATGTGCCCAAGGTGGTCAGGGCACGGCTTGTTTTGGTACATTTTAGAGACATAATACATCAATCAATACGTGCAAGATACACTGGTTTGCTGGGCGCGGTGGCTCACGCCTGTAATCCCAGCACTTTGGGAGGCCCAGAAGGGCGGATCACGAGGTCAGGAGATCGAGACCATCCTGGCTAACACGGTGAAACCCCGTCTCTACTAAAAATGCAAACAATTAGCCGGGCGTGGTGGTGGGGGCCTGTAGTCCCAGTTACTCGGGAGGCTGAGGCAAGAGAATGGCGTGAACCCGGGAGGCGGAGCTTGCAGTGAGCTGAGATCGCGCCACTGCACTCCAGCCTGGGTGACAGAGCAAGACTCCGTCTCAAAAAAAAAAAAAAAAAGATACACTGGTTTGATCGGGAAGGGCAGGACAACTCAAAATGGCGGCTTCCAGGACACAGGTAGATTTAACTTCTTTCTGACTGGCAATCGGCTGAGAGTTATCAATAGAAAGGAATGTCTGGGTTCCAATAAGGGGTTGTAAAGAATACGATTTTATCATGCAGATGAAGCCTCCACATAGCAGGCTTCAGAGAGAATAGACTGTAAATATTTCTGATCAGACCTAAGGTCTGTATTGATGTTAATGAAGGTGGGCTTTTCCTGAATTCCAAAAGGGAGGAGGGTATAATGGGTCATGTCCAACTCCCTCTTCCCATCATGGCCTGAACTAGTTTTCATGTTAACTTTGGAATGCCGTTGGCCAAGAGGAGGGGTCCATTCAGATGGCAGGGAGGTGGGGTGGGGGGGCTTAGAATTTATTTTTGGTTTACACAACCCACGCATTTTTGTTGGTTTTTTGTCCTTGAGACTATGACATATGGAGATTTTATCTCTATTTCTTTTCTCTTTTCATTCATCCTTTTCCATCTCATGTGTTTATAAATATAATTCAACATATATTATTGAATATAGCTTAATTCCCTCATTTTGAACTTTAAGTGGCTCCTTCTAATTTAAAAAAATTATATATCAAATTATTTCTTCTTTTAAGTGGTCCTCTATTAAGGATTTCTTAAGAGCTCCTGCTTCACCATCTTCCCCTCAAAGGACTTAGGCTGCCACACTGCCTACACCATCTCAGCCTGGCATCACTTTGAGAAACAGAGCTGAATTCTATATGATTAAAACCTCTGAGGTCCTAAGTCCCTATTTCCTTTTACAGCTGACCTTTGAGCTTGTGGTTTGTCTGTACTTTTCTTACTGTGTTCAGAGGAAGTGAAGACTAATCCAAGCATAAAGGAGCTCCCTGTTGAGGAGATTAAGAGAGAAAGAATCTCTTTTTTTTTTTTTTTTTTTTTTTTTTTTTTTTTTGAGTTGGAGTTTCGCTCTTGTTGCCCAGGCTGGAGTGCAATGGCGTCATCTCAACTCACTACAACCTCCGCCTCCCAGGTTCAAGTGATTATCCTGCCTCAGCCTCCCGAGTAGCTGGGATTACAGGCATGTGCCACCAAGCCTGGCTAATTTTGCATTTTTAGTAGAGATGGGGTTTCACCATGTTGGTCAGGCTGGTCTCGAACTCCCGACCTCAGGTGATTCACCCGCTTCAGCCTCCAAAAGTGCTGGGATTATAGGCGTGAGCCACTGCGCCCTGCCAGAATCTTCTTCTATGGACTCCATCCAAAAGAACCACTACACTTTCAAGGTCCTTCCTTAGAGGACCCACCTGAGGGATACCTTGATGTCTTTTCTCTAGTATTGGCATTTATGGTCCATCTTAACCAGACCCTTGGTCTGATGATGTGACTTAAGAGCAGAAAATACAAGAAGTAGAAATATTTTTAGGCTGCGCGCAGTGCCTCACGCCTGTAATCCCAGCACTCTGGGAGGCCGAGGCAGGCGAATCACGAGGTCAGGAGATCGAGACCATTCTGGCGAACACAGTGAAACCCCATCTCTACCAAAAAATACAAAAAATTAGCTGGGCACGGTGGTGGGCGCCTGTACTCCCAGCTACTCGGGAAGCTGAGGCAGGAGAATGACATCAACCAAGGAGGCAGAGCTTGCAGTGAGCTGAGATCGCGCCACTGCACTCCAGCCTGGGTCACAGAGCGAGACTCCGTCTCAAAAAAAAAAAAAAAGGAAAATTGTTAAATACATAAACCCTGCCAATCTATACCCTAACCTCCTTTGTGAAAGGAAAATAAATCTCGAGATGCCCAAATCACTAAGCCAAAGGGAAAAGTCAAGCTGGGAGCTGCATCAGGCAAACCTGCCTCTCATTCTATTCCTAAATAAGATGACTACAAAGATAAAAAAGCTACACATCTCACATTTTGCCCACTAGGAAATTCACTGTGGGCTGCAAGGTCTTTACCCGAAAGCAGTTCTGTTGAATTTCACCCTGACAGTGTCAATGGGTAACTTATCTTCACGGGTTCAGGACAAAGGACAGAACTCAAAGTCATCCCTCTGCTTACCTGAGACAAATGCATATCTAACTGCTTCCTCTGCCCATGTCTATTTTATCTTGTAAGAATGCAGATTCACTGAGCTACATGAATGCACAAGTGACTATTCCTCTACCCCATCTCACATGTGAATGGCCGATCAAAAACTCAGAAGATGTGACCTCTTGCCTCTTACCTCCCCACACCTTTTAAACATTTCTCCCTCTTTCCCCAGTATCTGCCCTTTCCCCTTTAAATATTGAAGCCCTGAAGATCATCTTTGGAGAAAGGCATAGACTTGTGCCCCTGTTTCCCAGGCATGTGTCCTTAACCTTGGCAAAATAAACTTCTAAATGGATTGAGTCTCAGACACTTTTTGGTTTACACCTTCTTTATTCCCCATGGGGAAAGCAGAAGTCTCAACACTGCAATTAGCCTGGAGGAAATTTCAGTTCTTGAGCTTCAGGGAAGGGCCTGCTCTGAAATATGTGAACCTCCAGTGGTGCCATCCTTTTGAGTCAGATCCTACCCCTTCCATGCTTGCAAGTAGACCTATGATTAGCCTGAGACATTAAGCAGTTCAGCAGTTATGAACAGAGGGGAATGGTCGCTATTGGCCATGGACTCCCCAGCTCAGTCAGCAGCATTTATCTCCTTGTATTTCCCTGTAAATATTCAGAGCCACACCCCCAGTTCAGGGCTATTGGAGTTCCAAAGTGGAGCATTTCAACCCCCTCCTTGCCCCACCCCATCCTGCAATTGCATAGGACAAATGCTCTGCCCTTCCTCTAATTTTCTTTAGGCATTTTGGGGTAGCACCTCAACGCGACATGACACGATGCTGCCCTGGGTGGCATCTTGTCCCTAGTGAGTCTGCTTGCCATCATGCCCAACACATTAGACTGTCAGGCACCCCTAGACTTGTGGCCAGGTATAAGAGTGGCCCTAGACCCATGTCCCCATGTTCTAAAAGCAACCCGTGCCGAGAGAAAGGAAAGAGGATCAAAAAGATGCAAACAGCATGACATATGAAGAAAGGCTGAGAAGTTTGGGGGAGCAACGAGCCCAGTGTGAGTCAGCAGGAGATTTTCATCTGCACAGATAGGAAGGCAATGTCTAAAAGAAGGGCATGTATGTCCCGCTGGGCCACCCTGGGAATACTGCCTCCCCAGCAGCATCACTCAGTAAAAGACACAGGGACAAACTCAGCATGTTCAGAAGAAGAAAGGGACCAGGACAGTGCAGATGAGCTGCAGGCTGGCGTGGCTGCATCCCCTGTGCCAGGGCCAGAGATGGGGCAGATAGCCTGAAGGCAGCCTGTCCCAGGCTCTGGTGTTATCTGCACAGCAGCCAGGTCGAGAGGGTGCCACACCACCCACTGCAGACCAGCCTCTGCCAGACTGGCAGCCCTACTTACCTCGGCGGCGAAGTGCTGTCCGCTGACAGTGTGCTCAGAGCCGTGCGGGTCATTCGGGTTCCCCCAGTGCAGGTGCAGCTGCGTGGCACTGTAGCGAGACTGGAGGCCCTGGATGTGCATGTCCGAGGGCAGGTTCAGCTTCACTGTGGGGAGTGGAGGAGCAGCCTTCAGAGCCCCGGCCAGCTGTGCACTGCCAGAGAGCAGTCAGGTAGGCAACACTCCCTCCCTGGAGCCCAGAGAGAGGCAGGTGGATGGAGTGAGGTGCAGAGCAGAGATGCAGCCTAAAGGTCAGACACCTGGGCTCTTTCCCTGAGAATGTCCCCTCTTCCCCAAAGCAACTCCAGTGGCATCAGCACCTTCTTGGTTCCCCCTGGAAAATGATGCCAGAAACACTAACGCTAGATCAACGGATGGGTATTTATTTACATATTGATGGATCAGACACCTGGAACCTTTAGTGAAGTAGCTTCCGAGCTTTAGAATTGTATAACAACAATGGTAACTGCTATTTATGAAGCATTTACTTCACTCTGCATGTCGACCCCAACATACATAATCTGCAGTCTTCATGGTACCCATTAATATGTCCATTTCCAGATGGAAGTTCAAGGAGGCTAAAATTGTCACCTAGAGGCTCATGGCTCATAAGCAGTCAAGCCAGGGCTCAAGTACATGTTGGTCTGACTCCAAAGCCTGGGTGCCCCTCCTAAACTGTGTGGTTCCTTGAGTCATTTATGATGGTCCAGAATTCACTCCAGCTGCACAGCCAATGAACCACAGGGCTCAGGTCTGTCTCCTGCCCCATCCTGAGAGATGTGCTTCTTCTGGGAAGTGCAGCCCTGGCAGGACCATCAGAGCCCAGGGCCTCCAACATCCCCTGGAGAGAGTGCTCCTGGAATCTCTCAAAGGCGCCCCGGCCCCATCCCTCCTTCTGGATGCTTCTGCAGAACCCTTCCCTGCCAGATGGAAAAGGACAGGCCTGACAGCCAGGGAGACCCAGACATACCCCTCAGGTCTCCAAGGCCTCTCCCTCACCTGAATGGCCATTGTTGGTCAGGAGAAACTGCTGGTTGGCAGACAGATTGTAGCCTTGGAACTTGAGGGGCGTGAGGCTGGCATCATACTGGAGGATGTCACTGTGCAGGTCTATGGGGGACTGCAGCAGGCCCCCACAGGACGGGTACTTCTTGGACCAGCTGTTCTCCCCATCAGGACCTGGACACAGAGATCCATGCTCAAGATTTAGAGTTTCCCACAAAGGGATGTTCCTTATCTTCTAATTCTCTGTTCAATACAATTACTCCTTTTCTCCTCTTTTCTGAATCCCCAGAGGTAAATCTTCAAGGCCCAGAGTCTCAGCCTCCAGAATCAGGTCCCGCAACCACTGAGGACCACCTGCTCTTAAGTGATGTGGGGAAAGAAGGACTAGGGCTGCCCAGGCCAGAGCCAGGAGCCCACCGAACTCTGCTTTATTTTGTCCATTGTTCCTATTTGACACACACGTCAAGACCTGTTGACTTTCAGTAATTCAGCATCTGCTTAGTCAGCACCTATTATGAGCCAGGAATTACTCTGGGTCTTGGGGCTGCCAGGTTGAATACGATAGAAGCCCTACTCATCCAAGCTGGCATTCTAGCGGGGAAAAATTTAGCAAACCTGCCGGGCCACCCCAGGTGGGAAAAATTCATGTCTCACTGACCACAGCGCCAAGTATTAAGTTGGTGCAAAATAATTGCGGTTTTTGCCATTACTTTTATGCAAAAACCGCAATTGCTTTTGCACCAACCTAAATAGGTCTTTGTGGCTGCTGGCTTTGCCAGTATGACCTTCCTGATGAGAAACCCCTGAGGACATTGACTCTTGATACCCACGTTTAGAGTAACTATAGAACTCAATCTGATAGGGATGCTTGACAAATGTTAAATAATTACAGGCCTGGAATCGCAGAGTGAAGTACAGAGTTTAAGCTGGAAAAAAAATATGACCACACTGTAAACTAATTATTACAATATAATTGATGCACTATCAGCAAAGAGGAACAGACTTTAAAAAAAGAAATTCCTCCAGGGCTCAAGCTTCTTGCTAACTACTAGAAAACAGTTCCTCCCCTGGAAATGAAAATAAACATGCTATGTGCAGATGAACTTTCCTACTCCCACAGGGAAAAAGTCTTTAAAGAATGTAAATCTATGTTTAAAAGATTATCTCCATGGTAATTAAACAGACTTTCTGGCCAAGGTTTCTCCAGAAAAGCAAAGAATTGGCATGTCATGGCTCGTTAAGGTAGACCCAGGGTGTCCTGTGGGCTCTATCAGAGTTGGGGATCAAGCTTTGCCATCTGAGGTCCGTTCATCAGTATTTCGACACAAGGAAGGCGAGTAAATGGAGAAAAGGGGAAAGGAACACCACCTCTTCTGGGAATTCTTCCGTAGACCACCACACTGTCTCACAAGAGTGTAAACGTTACATTGGCCCCGCAGAATCCCACCCCCCGGCGTCGTGCTCCCTAACTAGGGGACCTTATCTGAGAGTGGGAAGAATCAGAAGCGATAGCCGGTACCCAGGTTCGTTTAAAACGCTATGAGGCGTTGGTCCCAGGCTTAGTTCTTACTTCTAGGTCTGGAAACACACATCGGAACCCTACTGATTTTTCCGGCTGTCAACCTTAGGCTATGCATTTTCAGAAATGTTACAGCATGACGGGATGGCAGACTCTCCAGTCCAACCTTTCACTGGACACCAGTCTTCTTACTTGGGATACCAGAGTCTCCACTGGGCTATACTATTCTTATTTTCAAGGCCTTAAAGTAACTCAACTACACCAAGATGGTGACTAGGGAAGAGGGAGTCTGGAGGATATCAAAGCAGGCACTCCAGGGCCAAACTGGAGTAAGACAACCATTCAGCTGGGGGGCAAACCGAATGCTTTAGGGGCAGCAGGGAGCAGAATGAAGCAACCATGAGGCCTCATGTAGACCCCCGGGGTCAGGAAGAGACACAGCGCAGGGTAAGACTCCCTAAGTGAGGCTGCCAGCCTTTCCTGTGCTCACAATACTGCCTGGGCCCACAGCCAGCAGGGCGGAAGCTGCCAGCCAGGCATGAATGCAAAAGACTCAAAGTAAAGAGGTGTAGCAATGAGAAGCTTTCTCTTTGCACACAGGACTAAAGGGAACTGGATTGGAAGGGTTTTCTTTTCCTGTAGTGGGGGTTCAAAAAGGTTTCATCAAGAGGGCATTTTACTGCTAGCTAAACAAGAGCCTCGTGAAGATAGGAACCCCTCATCTTCGTCTCTGTGAACCCATATTATTAGTAGGGTCACATGCCCTCATGGGCATTTAGGAATCACTTTCCCGAAGAATGAAAAAGAACAGAGGGCTTGGGAAAATGTGACTTGGGGAACGTTTCCTTTTTCTCTTGCCCTAAATACACTTTATTGGAAGTTAGGACCAAATAAGGTATTTGGGGGCAGGAAAGACTAAGGATATTAAAGGCAGTAGAGTTGGGGTTGGAAAAACCTTTCTTGGAAAGAGAGGCAGCTATGTTGGACCAGGGGAGTCCAGAGAACGAGATTCCAGCATCACTGTCCCAGTACCTCAGTGGGTTATGTTCCCTGCTGGAGCCTCCATTGCCCTTCGTACAAATGGTGGGGGTGGTGGTGGGGATGGGATGTGTGTGGATGCTATGTTCTGGAAGCTTCCTTCTGGCTCTTAAGCTCTGATATTTATTAAGAATACTAGGACTAAGCACCTTCACCATCTGTCAGGCGAATTTGAACAAGTCAGAGAGGTTGCTCATGTCAAGGCAGCTACTAGGCCTGTGACAAGGTGCCCAGGGGAACCAGCTTTGGGAATGAGGACACAGGGCACTGGTGCTCCAGGACTGGCTTGGAGTGGACAGCCATCTGCATCAGGAACCTGCCCTGGTCCTGGCTGCCATCCACAGCGGAGTTCGTCCTTGGGCACTAGTCACAGGTCTGTAGGTCAGCAAGGTCAAGAAAGCCTTGTCTTCTCCTCCTCCTCCTCCTCCTCCTCCTCCTTCCCCTCCTTCTCATTGTTGTTTTATTGTAGTAGTTTTGATCCTTATAACTCTATAACCTGATGGGGTAAGCAAGGCAAGAATTACACCATTTTATAGATGAAAAATAGAGATTTAAGTGATTTGCCCGAAGTTTGACTTTGGCTAAGTAACAGTTACTTCGCTTGGGTCACAGGACTTATGTGTCCTTCAGTATTTATCTAGATTTTGTGCACCTGGAATTTCCTGGCTCCCGCAAGCTCTCCTTGAAGGCAAGGACCACGGCTCATCCATCGCTGCGCTTCCCACAGTGCCTGGCGCAGAGCGGGCCCTCACGTTACTAACCTGAACTCTCAACACCTGTTTCATGCTTGCTCCTTTCCCAAAGAATGCGCACCCACCTTAATTCCCTCATATATTTCTTCTCCTCAAAAAAGAGGAGGAAAAATGAGATCACTTGCTCAGGTTCAAAATATACCTTCCTAGCTTTCTAGCTTACCTGTGTGCAAATGGCTTCTGTTTGGGGCCACTCATTGAAAAAGAAATCTGGGCCGGACACAGTGGCTCACGCCTGTAATCCCGGCACTTTGGGAGGCCAAGGCAGGTGGATCATGAGGTTAGGAGATCGAGACCATCCTGGCTAACACGGTGAAACCCCGTGTCTATTAAAAATACAAAAAATTAGCCGGTCGCGGTGGCAGGCGCCTGTAGTCCCAGCTACTCGGGAGGCTGAGGCAGGAGAATGGTGTGAACCCGGGAGGTGGAGCTTGCAGTGAGCCGAGATCACACCACTGCACTCCAGCCTGGGCGACAGAGGGTGACTCCGTCTTGAGAAAAAAAAAAGAAAAGAACAGAAAAAGAAATCTGATTTCTGCCCTGTAGCCTGGGAGATGGCCTGCCAAGGAAGTTCATAGGGCCTCCCCCAGCATGTAATGGCTAGTGGTGTCCCCGCCTTGCACAGCTGGGGACACTGTCAGAGCAGCCTCCTGTCTTTGTGGCATGTGAGAGATAGAGGTGCCATGAGGGTGGGCACCGGGACAACCAATATCAGAGGTGACAACAGCAGGCCTTTCTGTTCCCTGAGCTGTGACATGTGACTGCATAGCGCTGGCCTTATGCTGGCCGCTACACCCTGGGCTACCATTTTTCAACTCGGTCTCAGCTTTCACACTCATGCCAAGTGCTCCACTGCCAGAAATCCTCCACTGGGACTGACTCTTCTAAAAGAAGCATTTATTTCCAGCTAAAAATTTGCCTTTGCTCTTCTGAGTTTTGACTTTGCCGCCAGTTGGTTGGACTCCTCCCATGATTCTGACACAGGGGGATCACGTGTCTCTCACAGTTTGTTTTTCCAAATAAAGCCAAGGCATGATTTCTTTCCTGTCTATGCGTTTTTCCTGCTCTAGGCAAAACAGAAGTGGCCAGAATTCCTGTTTTGAAAGGTAACAAGAGATTAACATGGCACAGCTCAAAATGCCTCCCATGATTTCCGATTGGGGATTGTGAGGCCCAGGGTGTAGGCCCTGCATTATCCAAGGACCAGAATGTTTTTACAGAAAATTTCAAATGTATCCAATGTAGAGAGAGGAGAGAAACGAACCCCATGTCACCCAGCTTGGACAGCTTACAATTCACAAACAGTCCTGTCTCATCTGTGCTAAGCCATTCTCCCCTTATCTACCTGGATAACTTGGAAACAGATCCAGATATATTTCATCTGTACATATTTCAGTATGTTTCTCTAAAACGTAAGGGCTCTTAAAACCACAGTACCATGACCACACCTAGTTAACAATTAATACCTTAAGATTATCAAATTTAGTTAGAATTCAAAAGTTTCCAAATAGGTCATAACTTTTTAACAGTTTGTAAAATTCAGGGTTCAAATACAGTCCATGTATTTTTTGCAATATTGCAATTAGAGGATGTGTTATGGCCTAGATTACAGCTTGATGGTGGAATGCCTCGTCAGAGAACACCTGGGCCCCACTTCTCCAAGGCTCAATATCTCAGAGCCAGCTCGGTCTATCCTTTGCCCTTAGTGGGTCATGAACTCCCATGTTTCCATGGGTTAGGCCCTCGCCATGCCGCATTGCAAAGGCTTCCCACAGGCAACCGGCCCCAGCCTTCCTTGTTACACTGCCAGACTGGCTCTCCTGCAGTAACCAGATCAATCTTGTCATAGCCTGGCTTGGGTGGCACCACCCCACCACCCATCTGTACACTCCCTTTCTCCCTAGCACGCCCTGCCCCACCCCACCAACACCAAGCACAGCCTAGCTGTTTTTCATGGCCTTGAAGTGCCCCAACTTGTCAAAGTCTTCAAAGGCCCCCACATCCCGCCCCAGCCCGCCCCATGGTTCAGCCAGCGGCCCGAGCCTAAGAGCAGGCTATGCCAACCCACCTTCACAAATGCCCTTATTAAAAACTCTGCTCAAATGCCCTCTTCTTTCCTCCGGACCTTTGCAAATTTCGTCCACTCTTCGAAGTCCAGCTCGGGTCCTGCCAAAGCTACCCCAGTGCTTTCTCGTCCCTGGCTTGAACTGCTCGGCCAGCTGACTTGGGTTGTGCACACTAGCAAGCCCAGTGATGATTGTTAGCATACCTCACCTGTGACTGTTAGCACCAGACTAGTACAGAAGCCTATTACAGACTAGAGCTCAGACTACGAGTTTCAAAGATCTTTGGAAGACCAGAACTTTATGTCATATCCCTACTCATGTCTGAACACATCCTTAAATGAATGTGGAGGGTTTTTTAAGCTCATTTCAGAAATTTAGCCATAAAGAGAGGAGAGAAGAGTATATGTGTGGTGGTGATGGTAAGGTGAGGGTAATGAGAAGGATTTTGGTTTTGGTTTCTGTTTTTGTTTTTGAAACTGAGTCTTGCTCTGTCACCCAGGCTGGAGCGCAGTGGCGCAATCTCAGCTCACTGCAACATCCGCCTCCTGAGTTCAAGCAATTCTTCTGCCTCAGCCTCCCAAGTAGCTGGGATTCCAGGTGCCTGCCACCACGAATGGCTAATTTTTTATATTTTTAGTAGACATGGTGTTTCGCCGTGTTGGCCAGGCTGGTCTCAGACTCCTGACCTCAAGTGATCCACCTGCCTTGGCCTCCCAAAGTGGTGGGATTACAGGTGCGAGCCACCGCACCCAGCCTGTGTTTTTGTTTTTTATGAAGAGGCTTCAGCAAACTGCTATGCAGATGGCAAAACAGAGCAGAGAAGGAAGGTTGGAGACAGAAGAAAGAGGGGCTCCCTGATGAAAGGTAGCCCCGGGAAGACAGTGGGGGGATCCAGCCACCGGGGTCAACATTAATTCTGCCCCGTAACACTTCTTGGAGGTCATACTCTGAGGTGGACCCCCCTGTGTCTGTGTCAGTGCTCACTGCAGGCAGCTTCCTGGAGAAGTTGCCTGGGCCCAAGCTCCAGGGCACATCTCTTTGGGCCAGCTACCAACACGCAGTCAGAACAAAACTTGCCCCAACGGATACCGCTGTAATGGCAAAGTTTACACATTCTAGATGATGACACACCCCTTTTCAACAAATAGGCAACATTTCAGGACAATGATAGCTTTTGGTTAGTCCCTCAAAGTTTGTTTTGTAAGGAGATCTGACCATAATCAAAGGCATGTATATCTATATGAAAATGATCAAAAATTATGTACCAAATTTGAATATACATTTAATACAATGGATTGTATTTGCAATAAAAAACGAGTACTCAAATGTTGAATGAAAGAGAGAACTCTCTAAATGCTCTCCTTCTTGGAGTGCAATTTAATTTTGAAGTTAATGCATTCATTTCTTCAACAAATGTGTCTAGTATGTGTCAGGCACTGTACTAGGTGCTAAAGATGCAATGGAGAACAAAACAGCTCTAGTCTCTGACCTTGTGGCACTCACAGTCCAGTGTAAGAGACTGATAATAAATAACAAGTAAACCAATGCACAAAGGAAATAATTAGTCTGCAACCAGCACTGCAAAGGAATTAAACAAGGGC
Organism: Rhinopithecus bieti; assembly: GCF_001698545.2. NCBI lineage: Eukaryota > Metazoa > Chordata > Mammalia > Primates > Cercopithecidae > Rhinopithecus > Rhinopithecus bieti. Next base: position 527,128 of record NW_016826821.1, on the reverse strand, counting down.
TGCAACAGAAAAACGGAGGAATCCCTGTTAAGCGGATAATGCAGGCAGGCTTCCTGGAGGAGGTGCCATTAAAGCTGAGATTTAAAGGACAAGCAGAACCAACCATGAGTGAAACCTGAGGAATGGCATTCATGAGAGAGGGCCCAGCAAGCTCAGAGGCCCTGCTGCAGTGGAGAGCTGGTATATGCTAGGGACGTGTGATGCATTGACTCAGAAAGAGCCTGGGATCCATCCAGCCTCCCTTTGCCAGGTCTGGGTCCTGCTGTGTGCCAAGGCTGAGCTGGGATCAATTGATACCTGCTTGTATACATTCCTCCATCTGTTAGAAAGGTCTTCCTGTTGGGAGACTAGTACCTGCCTCTCTCTGGGAGTCATCCAAGAATCCCGCTCCTGTGGCTAGAGCCACAGAGAACACAGCTAAGCCACAGGACTCAGAGGGGACAGCAGCCTTCATGTCCCATCTAAATCCATCTGGAAACCAGAAATCTTCAGGATGGTGTCTGCATGTAAAAGCCATTTTTTTTTTTTTTAGAGATAGGGTCTTGCTATGTTGCCCAGATTGGTCTCAAACTCCTGAGCTGAACCGATCCTCCCACCTCAGCCTCCCAAAGTGCTGAGATTATAGGCATGAGCCACTGCACCCAGCCTAGAAGCTACATTTTAAAAACATGTTTAAAAGACATTTATAGGTCCTGCGGTTCACTTCTGAAGCTGATTAAAATATCTACGTCTTCTCATAAAAACCCAGTGGGTTGAGCCAGTCAGTAGTGTGGCGTTCCCACAGCATCACCTTGGTAAGGGCCTGACCCCCCGCACAGAAGGCCACAACCTGCTGAATTCTACCTGTTTTCCTGCCTGGTAGGTGGAGAGGCAGAGTCATAAACCCCAATGTCCTGCCTAGAAGGAAAGGAGGTGACTGGGGCATGGGTTAATAATCGATGGGTGAGGTCTTACAATTTTATTATGTACAAACAGAGGGCAAGGAATCAAACTGGCATTAAGAGTTTTTCCTTTGTCAGTGGCACCACCGAATCAGAGGTGGTCCTGGGACAGTGAGGGAGGGCTAGAGGGTGAGGGTTACTTATTATGAATAAAGCTCAAAGCTGGACTGCCATAGCAGCCACTCTTTTCCTTGGATTTTACATTATAGATCAATAAAATAAACACATTTTCTAAAGATGCTTTAATCCACACTTTGCATCAAACTTTTGTCTTTATTATTTCCATTTTTGTTTGGGTCAGCTAGAGAAGGAGGTTGAGACTTGGGCTTGGTAAAATCCACCCAAATCCACTCTTGGGGAGGCAGGAGGATCAGTTGAGCCCAGGAGTTTGAGAACAGCCTGGGCAACACAGCAAGACCCCATCTCTAAACAACAACAAAAAAGTGGCTTCTACATGCAGACACCATCCTGAGGATGCCTGGTTTCCAGATGGATTTAGAGGGGACATGAAGGCTGCTGTCCCCTCTGAGTCCTGTGGCTTAGCTGTGTTCTCTGTGGCTCTAGTCACAGGAGCAGGACTGATGGATGCATTAACACAGAGAGAGATGGGAATCATTTCCCATCCAGCCATGGTTGTGGGGGCCAGGAGTGCAGGCTGGAGGCCAGAATAGGTGAACCATAAGGCTGGGGCTGCCAACTCAGCCCTCCACCTGCCCTCAGGAAGTCCTTCTCCTCCACCCCGCCAATAATCCCCATCTAATATTGCTGGGTGGGGGATGAGGCGGGGACAAAAAGTAGACTCCGCAGTCATTTACACACCGGTGTCAAGGTCTGCGTCCAGTTCCTTCTGGAGGCGAGGTTTATTACAGGGAGGTGGGTGGGGCTTCCAGGCTGCCAAAGGTAAAGGGTGATGATCTATTTGCTTTTGCTTCTCCATTTCTAACCCCCTCTTAGGTTCTCATGACCTGTGGCCTTAGAGTATGTTCATCCTGGAGAGGCTTCGCCCACCTCTCTGGACTTTTCTGTGTCTGCTCCCAGCCCTCCTTTTCATTCCAGCAGCGCCGAGCTGCTTGCATCCTGCGGACACACCAAGCTGCTTCACATCTCCCTGAAACACCCTCTCGCCCGCTGGGGCAGGGTAAAGGGGTTCCCCCTCTTCTGTGCTTCTACACAGCATTTGCATTTCTCTTCTACTGCAGCAGCCACACTGATCAAAACAATATTGTCTGCCTTTCCACCCCAATAGTCCAGTGGTTCTCAAAGTGTGGCTCCAGACAAGCATCATCATCACCGCTTAGGAACCCGTTCGAAATGCGGAGTCTCGGGCCCTAAACCAGGCCTCCGAACCGGACACTCTGGGGGTGGCGCCCAGCATCTGCTGTTGGACAAGACTGCCTGGTGATGCTGCTGTGGGCTGAGGCTGAGAAGCGCTGCACTATGCTGTCAGCTTGCTCTCCGCGTGCGTGTACCTGGCTCCTGCTACAGAGCCTGGCACATGGAGGCGTTCAACAAATGACTCTCCAACTAAGCAACAAACAACAACAAACCACTAAGTTAAACAAACTGCTGACATGCGAACAGCCTAACCCCTGTCATGAAAACTAGCCAGGCCTGAGCCCCGCCTCAGTGCTAACCATGTGTTACCCTCCTTCATCTTCCTTGGCCAATTCATGTGAGGAATCGTGCTAGATGTGAAAGTGCTAAGTCCACAGCAGAGCCCTGTAGCCACCGCCCTCACAAGAAAGACATCCTGTTCTATCTTTCTTCAACACAATATTCAAAATAGGGGGCTCCAGGCTCAGGCAAGGACCAGTAACCATCTCTGAACGGAAAGGACTGCAGAAACCATCTTTTTCATGCACTATTATATGCATAACATTTACATTATTAAATATGGTGTTTGAAGTAATTTTTATTCAGTGTTGACCATGAGAAACATAACTTCCTTTTCTAACCATGTTTTCATGGCTTAATCTCTTTTTAAAAACTGTTGGCCAGGCACAGTGGCTCATGCCTGTAATCCCAGCACTTTGGGAGGCCGAGGAGGGCAGATCACCTGAGGCCAGGAGTTCGAGACCAGCCTGGCCAACATGACGAAACCTCGTCTCTACTAAAAATACAAAAAATAGCCAGGCATGGTGGCACGTGCCTGTAGTCCCAGCTACTTGGGAGACTAAGGCAGGAGAATCGCTTAAACCCAGGAGACGGAGGTAGCTGTGAGCTGAGATTGCACCACTGCACTCCAGCCTGAGTGACTGAATGTTTCAAATAAAAAATAAAAAATTGTAGTAAAATATACATAACAGAACTTTTTCATTATCTCAAACATTTATTGTTGGTGGGAACATCAAATAGTTTGGTGGTGCCTTAAAACGTTGAAATAGAATTACCATATAATCCAGCAGTTCTTTTTTTTTTTTTTTTTTTTTTGAGTCTCACGCTCTGTCGCCCAAGCTGAAATGCAGCGGTGTGATCTCAGCTCACTGCAACCTCTGTCTCCTGGGTTCAAGCGATTCTCGTGCCTCAGCCTCCCAAGTAGCTGGGATTACAGACGCACACCACCACACCCGGCTAATTTTTGTATTTTTAGTAGAGACGAGGTTCCACCACTCTCGATCTCATGACTTCAAGTGATCCACCCACCTTGGCCTCCCAAAGTGCTGGGATTACAGGTGTGAGCCACCACACCTCGCCTGATCCAGTAATTCTAATCCTAGGTATAGATCTCAAAGTATTAAAAGCAGGAACTCAAAGAGATACCTGTACACCCATGTTCATAGCAGCATTATTTATGTTAGCCAAAAGGTGGAAATAAGTCAATTGTCCATCAGCAGATGAATGGATAAACAAAATGTGGCACAGACACACAACAGAATATTGTTTAGCCATACAAAGGCTCATCTCATTTTGATGCACCATTTCTTTTCCAAGAATCTAACCCACCAGATGCTAGAGAGGAGCTGGGATAGGTCTTTTTATTTTCACGACCCTCTTTATGGAACCAAACTTATGGCAGATGCTCAGTGAATACTCACTGGTTGAGAAAAACTCTGTCGTTTGCTTGGCCTAGACTCGAATAGTGGTTGCCAGAACTTGAGTACACATCAGAATCTCGTAGAGGGCTTGTTCCCACACAGACTGCTGGGCCACACCCTCAGAGTTTCTGATTCATGGACAGAGCCCCAGCATCTGCATTTCTAACACATTCCCAGGTGCTGCTGCTGCTGCTGGATTCAGGAACCGCATTTGGAGAACCCCTAGCCCAGAGCCGTATTTCTCAACTGCGGCTACACACTGGAATCTCCAAGAGCTCCTGATTTTGCTCCCAGCCCCAGTACCTGAGATCAGGATTAATTGGTCTTGGTGTTGAGGTGGGAGGGGCTTTAAAAAACTGCCCACATGATTCTCATGTGCAGTCAAAGCAGAGAAGAGCTGCTGTGAAACCCTCATCACATTGAAGGCCTTGTGGTTCTTGTGAGCAGAGCCAGGCCCTTTTTCTCTCTGGTCTCAGGGGGAAGTTGCTTTCTTTTCTTTTTTTTTAATTAATTTTTTATTGTGGTAAAATACATAGAACATAAAACTACCATTAGTAAAATTTAGTATATTCACAACGTTGTGCAAACATTACCCCCACTTAGATCCGGAACATTTCATCATCCCAAAGGTTACCTCATACCTGTGAAGTAGTCACTTCCCACTCTCCCTGCTCTCAGCACCTGGCAACCACTAATCTGCTCTCTGCCTCTGTGGATTTGCCTCTTCCGGATAGTTCATATAAACAGAATCATACAATATGTGGTCAATTGCAGGTGGCTATTTTCATCTAGCATAACGTTTTCAAGGTTCATCCATGTTGTAGCATTCCTTTCTATGGAATAAAAATGGCCTTCATGCCTTTTTATGATTGCATAATATCCTATTCTATGGATATACCACAATTTGGTTATTCATTCGTAGTTTTGCATTTTATTGTAGTTTCAATATTTGACTCTGGTTAAATTGCTACGGATTCTCTTGTGTAAAATAGTTATTGACCGAAATAAAATGTTGGTGTTTCTCCTGTTTGAGTTTTAGAAAATAAGCGGTGCAGAGTGCTGCGAGGCAGCTGGAAGGAAAGGAAGACGGAGAAAATACAGCCTGGTTTCCAGAAAATGAGGGCCTGGGGTCAACGAGGCTATTATTTGCGACAAGCTCTTGAGTGAAAAGAGAGAACTTCAAATGATCATGATCATAAAGGCATATTCCACACAGGGTGATATAGCTGTTCCCTGGTGCTCACAGGAAACCAGTGGGAGAGCAAATACTGTGGGCAGAGGCTGCTTTTGTGACACAGGCTCCTTTCCTGGCAGAGAGAGACTTGAAAATGTCACAGGTGCTTTTCATCACTGGTACTGCTGTCTCCCCTGGCTGACAAGAAAACGCTCCCTGTCCCCATCCGCCTTCCCAGCACTCATCTTTGTGAAGAGTGAGAAGCAGTAGGTGGGAAGCCATGACTTGATTTGGCATTTAGACAGGAGGCCGGGGGAAATCAGGGTATCTAAATTGAATGTAACCTTGAACTAACTCTCAGTCATGGACATCCAATGTTTACTTCCTCAGGCGGGTACCCCTTTTTGCCCCTGACCTGATTACTCTCGTCTCCTCAGCTGAGCATCTTCAAAGAACTGTGTACATGCCCGCATCTGTGCCCCCACTTCCCATTCAGACCTCCCTGCTCTTCCACGCCCACGTCCCACCGAGTCCACATAGATTCTCGATCCTTGCACTTCATGCAGCCCTTGACCCTGGTGGCACTAACCCCCAACTCCCGATTTCTGAACCCTCTGTTTCTGGGGATGCTGCTTTGCTGAACTGTCCTCCCATTTCCCTGCCCTTTCTCAGATCTCTGTGGCCATTTGCCCCTCAATGCCAGCTGTCACGGTGGTTTTTATCATTGGCCCCTTCTCCTTCTTACAGACACACTCCCCTGGGGCAAAGCTGTCCCCTCTCAAGGCTTCAACACCAGAGCTACCCCTGCCCAGGTTTCCTCTGAGCTCCAGACCACCTGCCTACTGGGTACTTCCTTTGGATAATCCATGGGATCCTGAAACCAGACGTGACTGGAAGGGGACTCAGGCAAGCAATTCATTTTTTAAGTAACCAAACTCACCATCTTTTCCTTCCCCCCTTCCTCCCTCCAAAGCTCCCCTCAACTCTCTATGTAAGCTGGTAATACCACCCACCACACCAAATGCCTGGCCATCACAACTGACTCGTTCCTCTCCTCTCTTTCAACCCTCACTTCCAGCCATCACCTAGAATCACCAATTGTTAATATTTTGCACACTTGCTTTCTCTCGCGCTCTCTGCTGTGTATATGTATATGTACCCTAACCCTAACCATATATATGTACACACACACACACACACACATATATATACACATACACCCTCACTCCTGTCCTGAGAAACCCTCAGACAAATAAAGATCGAGGGACATTCTATAAGATCTATATGCTATGTGCTACAAGGTCTGTTCTACATGCTTCAGAAATGTCAAGGGCAAAAAAGGTCTAAAGAGAGAACACAGATAAATGCTATCTGGATTGAATCCTGGATCAGAAAAAAAGAAAATGCTATCAAGGGTAGTACGAAGTTTGTTTTAAACTTGGCCGCCACTCTTCCAACTGGCACAGCCCTTGTTCAGACCAATTGCCCCACAGCTGTACCCCTCATTGGCCGTGTTTCTCCAGGCTCACCCTCCAGCTCTCCACTCTCCACAACAGTGCACACTAGATCCAGACAGTTTTCTGCTGAAAGTTCTTCAGTGGTTCCTTGAGATAAATGTCAAGCTCTGTCATGTAGCACACAAGACCCTCACAATCTCACTCACTTCTCCAGGCTTTGCTTTCCTCACTCGTCACCTGTCCACAAGTGCAGAGGCTCAGAACTTTTATCCTGCTTGCAGCTAACAAGTTAGTCTGCCAGTTTCATGGATGTTGGCAGAAGACATGAGATGCCTGGGTCAGAGACAAAGGATGCATCTCCTGGCATTGAGGAGGCAGGACGTGATCACTGCCCTCAGGGAGCACTGATCACACAAACAGCTGTGTTAGATGTTCTTTTCAGGTTGTCATTGTCTAAGCATTCATCATAGGACCTCAGTTTAATACTCACAGCGGTAGCCAGAGTAACATTTGCACCTGTTTCCCCAGCCACAATTCCACAGAATGATATGTGGACCAAGTGATGCTGGCACATGCAAACTGCTCAGCATCATTGGCTGAGGAACTCAAGGTTCGGGAAACCTCAATCTTTTAAAGGTGGCAGCTAGCAAACCTGTCTAACATTTACCCCTGAAAGGAGACATGATCTTTATTATACTGACAGCAAATAAATCTGCTCTTTGCCCTGCAGGGAGATATTGTCACTATCATCTAAGACTATTTGTTACATAAACATTCTTTAAAAGCAAGTCTGGAACAAAACCTGTCTAGTGTCTCTGTTCACAGATATGCTGAAATATGAAAGACCCATGGAGAACTGTCTCCCAACACCACCCCTCAAACACTAGGCTGCTGATTCTGTAATTGGGCCACGTGCTCTCACCTACTTTTTGGGGCCTCTGTTGCCTGCAATGGGATGTCATCCTCATCTCTAAAACACACACCACCCATGCACATAAATACTCGCATATTCTCTGTGCCCTGCTAACTCCTGTGTGTTTCCAGAATTAGCTCCTCAGGCAAGCCTTTGCTGACAGCCACACATGCCCCCGAATTGAGGTTATTTGTCCCCTTTGTGTTCCACAATACCAGCACACGTCATCATAGCACTTAATGTGCTTCATTGTAATCACCTGCTTATATATCTACCTCCCCCTCACCTACCAGCCCATTGAAGGTAAGGGCTCTGTTTCTGGTTCCCTGTGACCAGCCCACAAAGGGATTCATTAAAGACTGGAGGAGAGAACAAAGGAATCAGTGAATAAACTATTATTTTAAAGCTATCAACAGTTTCTTCCTGACACTTGAGGTGGCGTCGGATGTAAATACAGTGAAGCTGGAAAGCTAGCATGGGGCCAGCGGTGGGGGAATTCATAAGCATCTTCCACACTCTGGGGGAGGCCCTCTCTGGGCTATGGAAGGCAGCTCTTTGGTAGACCCTCCTAGCTACACAGATGTGAGGCAGGGAGCTGCCCAGTGGAAGTGTAGCCCCTGATGGAGCAGTCCAGATGCTACTGCTTCAAGCTGAGATGCTCTGTGCTCTGTTTAATGATACAATAATACAAACTGGATGCATCTTTAGTAGGTTTGTGCCTTTGCAAAAAACACTGTTTTTCTAAGGATGAAGTTAAGCCATCCTAGACCGGATTTCTGTTGCTCCACCTGTGATGCTATTTTAGACTAAGCCAGTGATTTTCAACTGGGGTGATTTTGCCCTTCAGGGGACATTGGCAATGTCTGAAGACATTTTCAGCTGTCACAACTGGAGGGTGCTACTAGCATCTAGTGAGCAGAGACCAGAGAGGCTGCTAAGGATCCTGCAATGCGCAGGACAGTCCTGCACAACAGAGAGTTATCCTGCCCAAGATGTCCACAGGGAAGAGACTGGAAGGTCGAGACTGAACTATTGTGATTGTCCCCTCGTGGCCGTGAAGAAAGAGGTACCAGAGCATGCCCCACCGTGGAGGTTGATCTTGAAGGAGTTGGCTATTCTCTCTGTCAGTCATTCTCTGGGTCAGGAGAGAGTGGTGGGAGAACACAGTCAGGAGGGACTACAGTCCATGGAATGCAGCATGATGGCAGCATCTCCTGGCATTGAGGAGGCAGGACGTGATCACTGCCCTCAGGGAGCACTGATCACACAAACAGCTGTGTTAGATGTTCCTTTTCAGTTGTCATTGTCTAAGCAGTCATCATAGGACCTTATTCAAGTTTTGTTAAACTCCAAGAACTAGTGAGGTTTCTTTCCCTTTTCTTTGTTTAAGCTACCATTTAATGAGCACTTTCTATGTCCCAGGCATTGTTCTATATCAGGGGTTGGCTAACTTTTTCTGCAAAAGGCCAGAGAGTAAGTTTTTGAAGCTTTGCAGGCCCTGTGGTCTCTGTCACTACCAGCTCTGCTATTGTAACCCAAAAGCAGCCACAGAGAATATGCAAACAAATGAACATAGCTGTGTTCCAAAGAAATTTATTTATAAAACAGGGTTGGGCTGGATTTGACCCATGGGCCACAATTTGTCAACTGCCATTCTGTAAGCTTAACGTGCGTCAATTACTGCAATCTGCATAACAATGTTATGATATAGAGACTATGTTCCATTTAATAGACAAGGGAACCCAGGCACAGAAGGATTGACTAATATGGCCAAAGTCACACTGCCAGTGAGTAGCAAGCCTGAGTTCTGAACCGTGACAGTTCACATCCTCCACGACAGCAGACTCTCAATGCTCTTTGGAGGGTCCAGAGCCCAGGCAGTAGCAACGGCTATGAGGTGGTAAGAGGTGACCAGCAGATAAACCCTGGACAATGGTCCAGAGCTGGAGGGAGTGGAGAACCAGCCACTTTGTGAACAATCCCTGGGGAGTCTGGAAGTTACCCACAGAGGGGATCTGATAAAAGACAGAAACTTCCTGCAGTTCCCCAGGATGCAGCCCGAACTAAAGTGAAGGTTGACTGGCCCCTGAATGTTGACCTGGTGCTGGCTCAATGTTTCACGTTAACAGATTTCACAATAAGGATGTTCCTTCTGATATTTGACCTATAGCACTCTTGCTATTATTTAACGTTTTTCTTTATAGTAAAAAACCACAAAAACAAAAATATTTTGCTTTTTCGTAGTTCTTCTTAAACCTGAAGACCTTCATCCTGACTACTTCTGCCTCTTCTCTAGAGATGCGTGAAGTATAGTGGGAAGGTCGAGGGCTTTGGAGGCATTTGACCAACCTGCCAATCACAGCTCTGCCACCGACTAGCTATGTGACCTAGGGCACATTTCTTCACTTCTCTGGGCCTCACTTACAAAATGGAAGTGGCAGTACCTATCTCACCAGGTGCTGTGAGGAATCACTGCGTAAGACCAGAGTCTGGACAAGGTAGACTCTCACACATGCTGGGTCCCAGGCCCTCCTGAGCTGACTGGTCTCAATTCTTTCTTGTTTTCTTAGGGGCTGGTTTCCAACCTTTTAGAGCAAATTCTCTCTGTCACTTCACCAAAAACAAATCTAAGGTTTCCTACATGTCTCCTTTTACTTCTAATGAGATGCGCATGGTGATGTGGCAGTTCCTTTCAGGTCGGTTTCACTTCTGAAATCCGACCATCCCAGATCAGTGTCACCTCCTCTCTGGTGCCTTCCCGGAGTCCCAGAGCCAAAAATAAATAGAGAAATAGCCCATTCTTTCCTCATTCATCAACAAGTGTTTCCTGAGCACCTCCCCGGGGCCAGGCTGTGTGCATCTATCTGCCTATGCAGCTGCTGTGGGGACGCTGACCCCTAGGCTGTTCAGACACACCCTTCTTCTAGATAACCCTCCTCGAGGGTACAAATGGCTCCTTGCTCACCCCCTGTTCCTCTTGGAAGTCCTAGAACACTGCTGTGCATGCAGCAGGCTCAAGCTCTAAAACCACGATTGACTGAAACAATTCAGCAGTGATAATTTGACAAGTGAAAATCAGCCTTTGCAGGAAAGTCAACGCTTGATGATTAACCCAAGACGTGCCCACACCATCATGGGACAGCTATGTGGCAGGAGACATTTGGTGCCTGTAATTCTTAACTTTTTACCAGGGCATAACAAGTTTTCTTACCAGGCATCTGTGCAGATACAGTCCGACAAAGTGATGAGTCACTCCCTGCTTCATCCTTGCTGATGTACAAGTTCAGCATTCCACTAAAAGGCTTATCAAGAGTGGGAGACTTGGCCGGATGTGGTAGCTCACGCCTGTAATCCCAGCACTTTGGGAAGCCGAGGTGGGCAGATCACCTGAGGTTGGGAGTTCGAGACCAGCCTGACCAACATGGAGAAACCCTGTCTCTACTAAAAATACAAAATTAGCCAGGCTTGGTGGCACATGCCGGTAATCCCAGCTACTTGGGAGGCTGAGGCAGGAGAATCACTTGAACCCTGGAGGCGGAGGTTGCAGTGAGCCGAGATCACGCCATTGCACTCCAGCCCAGGCAACAAGAGCGAAACTCTGTCTCAAAAAAAAGGGGGGGGGGGGGGGCGCGGTGGGGAAACTTGGCCAGGTGTGGTGGCTCACAATCTTACAGCACTTTGGGCGGCTAAGGCAGGTAGATCACTTGAGCCCAGGAGTTTGAGACTCACCTGGGCAACACAGTGAAACAGTGAAACTCCGTCTTTAGAAAAACAAACAAACAAACAAAAAACAGCGGGAGACTCTTAGGAAACTGCCACAAGGAGTCTCTTTAAGATTTCACCTAAGCACGGTTCCAAGCAGTGAGCTATAAATGCACATATGAGTAACCTGGAAACCAGCTGAGAGGCTGGGTCCCGGTTAAACTGTACAGGAGATGGAGCTGTGAGTGTGTGCGAGTACAGACACATCTAAGAGTACAGACACATACGCAGATGAACACAGATAGGGGGGTGTGGGCGCTCCTCTTCAGTCAGTCTTTGCAGCCTGGACTCTTGTCTCGCAGTGTGCTGCTCTCACATGATATCTGCTCACTGAATCACGGCTTGCTGCCCAGGCCCTGTAGTCCTGGCCCATTGTCCAGGCATATTTCTGGCATATGCCTCTTCACTGTGCATGGCCTCTCCTCTGTGTTCCCTCTTCCAATGTGGTCCTGTCCAATGCTAATCACTGCACTCCCTCTGCCGCCCGACCTCTTCCTAAGACGTGTTCCTGAGGGCACTGTTTCCGGATTGTTCCTGGAGGAACCCCTGCACCTCTTTCAGCCCTGTGCTGCTGACAGCAACAAGGACTGGATTCTATTTTTTTTTCCTAGCAACTGCACTGGTGTGTGTGTCTGTTTGTGTTGAGACAGGGTCTCTCTCCATTGCCGGGGCTGAGTGCAGTGGAACAATCACAGTTCACTGCAGCCTCAACCTCCTAGACTCAAGTGATCCTCCCACCTCAGCCTCCCAAAGTTCTGGGATTACAGGCGTAAGCCACCTCACCCGGCCACACTGGTCTTTGATCCACATTTCCCATGAGCATGTCACAACGAACAGTGTAAAATATTTATTTATGTCAACAGGTATGAAATCTATTGTGTTTTCTTTAACTGCTAAGCCTTTGATCCTGAAGAGGGAGAAGAAAAGCAAGTGAACTCGGCATAATTTGTTCCTGGCAAATCTACACTATTTACTCGTTAAAAAAATCCCTGCATTTCCTCAACGGCATGAGGTGTAGTGCAGGGCACACAGTGCCTGGCATAAAACAAGCATCCACCAAAGGACTGGGAAAGAGCACCAGGCAGCAGTCAAGAGGCCCAAGTTCTGACTCTACTCCTCAGGCTGCTGGAGCCACCTGGCAGTTCTGGGCTTTCCTGGCCTCAGCTGTAGACAGGGGCAGGGCTTAGTGACATGAGCTTCCCCTCCCATGCCTGGAGCCCACCTAGGCAATAATGACTGGGTGCCTATTTGAATACTTTGTGAAGCCCAGCAGAGACAGAGCATTCAGCCACAATCAGGCTGCTCCAGGGTGTCAATGTTGGGTTATCTACATTTCTGGTCCAATTATATCAGGACGCCCATTGCTCCTCCCTTGGTCCAGATCCTCTCCCTTTCCCCGTATATCCCTCTGGTCTCCCTTCCTCCAGGGTTTCACACTCAATCCATTCTCCACCTGCAGCTGGGATGATCCTCCTAAAATGTTAATCCCAGTTTGTCAGTGTTCTACTTAGAAGATCCAGCAGTGGGCCAGTGGCAGTGGCTCACGCCTGTAATCTCAGCACTTTGGGAGGACAAGGTGGGAAGATCACTTGAGGTCAGGAGTTTGAGACCAGCCTGGCTAATATGGTGAAATCCCATCTGTACTAAAAATATAAAAAATCAGCCGGGCGTGATGGCGCGTGCCCGTATTCCCAGCTACTTGGGAGGCTGAGGCACGAGAATTGCTTGAAACTGGGAGGCAGTGGCTGCAGTGAACTGAGATTACACCCCTGCACTCCAGCCTGAGCAACAGAGTGAGACTATCTCAAAAAAAAAAAAAAAAAAAAAGCAGGTCCTGCAGTTCCCTGCTGCCTCTAGAACGAGGTCCCAGCTCTTTGGTTGGCTCAGCTCCTCACGCTGTGGCCCCAAGCCCCTTCCCTCCTCACTGAGGTCCTCGGTAATCTCCAGAACATAGCAGCTTCCTTCTTTGCACAGGCTGTCCCTTTGTCTCATCCCCTGCCCTTTGCCTGGCTGGCTTTTACGTGTCCTTCAGGTCTCATCTTGGACATCACCTCCCCCAGGAAGCCTTCTTTAATCCTTTCCTCCAAAATACTGGGTGAAGTCTCTCTCCTCTGTACTGTAAGGCCCTGCTTACTTGCTGTGTTCTCCAGATTCTTAGTCTTATAATGGTAGGGACCAAGCCTTGTCAACCATTTCCTGAGCCCCCATACTTACCCGTTTCTTTAGTCCAATATTTGGCGCTTAGTATTCACTCAATAAATATTTGTGGAATGAATGTGAACCATTTATCTCAGGCAAGTTGAAAACTTTGGTTGGTTTTTACATCTGCCTTTGATTAATAACAAGTGGGAAATTTTAAACCATTTCATTACTATATAAATTTGTTTAAAAACTGTTTAAATCATGGTATCCATGTGGTGGGGGAAGGTAGAATAAAAGAGTGGTGAAATGGAGGATACCACTAGTCTAAGACTCTTTCTAGATGAAAATCCAGAAATCTATTTGTTACAAGGTTTTGGCTCAGAATCAGGAAATAAGACCCCCAAGCTAGAAGGGTAACACTAAGGTGGCTTATTTATTTATTTTAGTTTATTTTATTTTTTGAGATGGACTCTTGCTTTGTCACCCAGACTGGAGTGCAGTGGTGTGATCTTGGCTCACTGAAGCCTCTGCTTCCCAGGTTCCAGCGATTCTCCTGCCTCAGCTTCCCAACTAGCTGAGATTACCGGGACATGCCACCATGCCTGGCTAATTTTTGTATTTTTAGTAGAGACGGGGTTTCACATGTTGGCCAGGCTGGTCTTGAACTCCTGACCTCAGTTGATCTGCCCACCTCAGCCTCCTGAAGTGCTGGTAGGATTACAGGTGTGAGCTGCTTTGCTTGGCATCTTTTTTTTTTTCTGAGATGGAGTCTCACTCTGTCACCCAGGCTGGAGTGCAATGGCGCGATCTTGGCTCACTGCAACCTCCGCCTCCCAGGTTCAAACGATTCTCCTGCCTCAGCCTCCCTAGTAGCTGGAATTACAGGCTCCTGTCACCATGCCCAACTAATTTTTGTATTTTTAATAGAGATGGGGTTTCACCATGTTGGCCAGGCTGGTCTTGAACTCCTGACCTCAAGTGATCCACCCGCCTCGGCCTCCCAAAGTGCTGGGATTACAGGCGTGAGCCACAGCGCCCAGCCAATGTGGCTTCTTTAGATTTGCAGGTCATAGAAGAATAGACATTTGCTCAAGTTGGAGACATCAGTTTGCCTCTGGGCTTCCTGGTGACCTAGGCCAAAAGAGTAAACAGTAAACACTGCATCATACTTGCTTCAAAACTTTGTTCCACGACATTGAGAGTTCCATCTTTTCTCCTTTCTCCATTTCTGATGGAGTTTCCAGAAAAGCGGTGTGCCAACGAGGGGCCACCTTGGGAAGGCACCAGTCCCCACTTGCCAATGCCACCATGACCTTATGGAAGGAAATCTCACTGTCATCATTACCGAGGAGACTTTGCAGAGCCCTGTGTCCTAGAAGGAGGGGGCAGCATGTGCCATTTGTCCTGAATCTGCAGGTATCATTCTGAGAACTGGATGGGTTGCATCCATTTCACTCAGAATCCATATAGCTGAACTAGTCACAAGTTAATAATTGCAAAATTGTTTAAAAAGTTAAGATGAGCTAAGTGATCCATGTATTTGGAGTTACACCAGCTCTGAGTCAACCTTTATAGACTCAAGGAGGTGGCAGCTAGTATTTGTTCCTTCCTGGTTGGCATAAATTGAATGCTTATCAGGTAATTAGAAAGTTTCCTCCTTAAACGAATACTTATATAAACTAAAAAAGCTGGTGCCTAAATTACTTTGTTTTTACATACTTGTGATAACGACCCAACATCACCAAAAAGTATATGTGAACCGTGAATTAAGTGCAAGTTGCAAAAAGCTGTAGTTCAAGATCTGACATGATTCCCCATCATACTTCTGTGCTATGTCAGACCAGGTGCACACTGGCCGTATTTTTATACCGTTTTGCCTCCACTGTTTTCAGTATTGTGGAAATTAATCATTTCACCCCCTTTCTGTGTGTTCTTAGCATCTAACATGGTGCTTCTCTGTATTTGTGGAATAGCTATCATATTTCATTGCTTCTCGATGCAATTGATAACACGACATATCCCAACTTCAGAGATGCTAAAATGTGGGGAAAGTGGACATCTTAGAACCAATAAAACAGGACCTTTGACTGTAGCAGGTGCAATCTCTCTTTCTTGGCCTGGTGGTATGGCCTCTGGAAGAGTCTGGCCATGGTGCCTGGGCTCCACTGTGGTGCCTACACCATTCACCCAGCAGTTGCCCCTGCAGAGGAAGAGAGTAACAGACCAGGAAAGAGGCCCCTGCTCCTGAGACTGCAGGATCCCATGGAAACATTCTCTGATCTCTTCTCTTCCTCATGGGAAACCAGAACTTTCTCCTTCCTGCCTGCAGCCACCTTCACACTCATGCTTTGAATTCAGGCTTTTTGCTTGAACGCTTTCTTTTGAGCAGGTTCACAGGGCAACCCACTGGCTCCTCCTCTTAAGGGGACAGGTTGCCAAAGGCTCTGGCCGACTCTTGGAGAAGCTGTGCCCTGCTGTCACCTGAATGCCCAGGACTCAAGACCTGCAGGTAGCAAGTCGGAGCACAGCCAGAGGCCTGAAGGACCCTGGCAGGACAGCCCCCCAGCTCCTCCTTCCTCCTCACCTGCCAGCCCGCTGCACCTACGGTTCCAAGGCTTGTTGCTACCCCAGTGGGAAAAGGGCGCTGCATGGGGCTAGGCTGGTGTAGCTCAGAACCCAAATAGCTCACCCCAATTTCTTCCTAGGCTTAGGCCTCTACTCCTGAACCCCAAACCAGGCTCAGCCCCCATGGGCTAGACAGGGAAGCAGAGGATTTGCCTGCTCTCTGGGAGTCTTCAGGAGCATGGCTGAGGCGGCCATGGTTATGGAACCAGATACCTGGTTCCTGGATTCCAGGAAGGCACCAGGGAGATGAGACCTGACTTCACCTTGGTCTGAAGGACCAGGCTAGAAAGGACATTCTGGCCTGTGAGACCCTTGGGACAAGAGCTTGCAGTCCTTGTGTTTTTTACATTCCTTTCTTACTCAAAAAGGAAATACCTTTTGTTTATTCAAAATATAAAAGGAGTATTTCCTGGCTATAAAAACTCACAATTCAGAAAAGTGTGAAGAAGCAGAACCCCTCCTAACAAAAATAGAGCTCTCATGTGTTTGGTGCTGTAGAGTTTACAAGGCCTTTCCCTCTAGATTCGTTCATTTCATCCGCACCATAGCTCTGCGAGGCAAAGAGAAAGAAAAGACAATTCGCTTTGTGAGTATGTGCTAGGCCCTGTGTGAGCCTCTCGCCATGTGTTATCTTATTTGATCCTTACCACAACCCTCTGAAGCACAGCTGGGATTCTCAAACTTGAGTGAGCAACAGAATCACCTGGACGACTTGTTAAACCAAATTCCTGGGCCCAGCTCCCCAGAGTTTCTGGTTAGGAGGTAGGCCTGGGATGGGCTGAGAATTTGCATTTGGCCTCAGGTGATGCTGATGCTGCTGGCCCAGGGACCACACTTGGAGAACCACTGATGTAGATGCCATGACTCTGATCGTGTAGCTAAGGAACCAAGGTTCAGAGAGGTTGTTACTTTCCTAAGGCCCACAGACAGAAAGAGGCCTAGCAGATATTTCCATGGAGGTCACCTGGTTCTGGGGTCTGTACAGTTTCTTCCTCCTGGTTTTCTGCCTCATCCTCTGTTCCACTATGCCTGTCTTTAGGAACTAATGCTAGCTTCCCTGTTTTTACTCAGCTTGTGAGGCCAGCTGTGAACACCAAAATGTAGGCGTTTTGGCAGCCACAGGTCAATAGCCTCCAGGATACGCACAAACCCCAATTCTGCAATTCAGGAAAGATGAGAAGTAACTATGAGTGGGCAGGCCTTACCACATCCAGACAGACCCTAGCTGTCACAACTTCAATTAGAAGTAACTGGAACTACAGCACAGATTTAATCCAAGATAGGGGGTCGGATCGCTACCCTCAGCAGAAATCCGTGGGACTTGGGGATAGGGATTCAGTGTGCTGGTATGAAAACCATGTCTGCCAGGCACGGCAATCACCCCTGTAATCCCAACACTTTGGGGGGCCGAGGTGGGGGGTGGGGCTCATTTGAGGCCAGGAGTTCGAGACCAGCCTGGTAACATAGCCTGTGTCTACTAAAAAATCTAAAAATTAGCCTGGCATGGTGGCACATGTCCTAGCTACTTGGGAGGCTGAGACAGGAAAATCCCCTGAGCCCAGGAGATGGAGGCTGTAGCGAGCAGTGATCATGCCACTGCACTCCAGCCTGGGCGACAAAGCCCTGTCTGAAAAAAGGAAAAGAAAAGAAAAACATATCTGGGCTGGGCACAGTGGCTTATGCCCGTAATCCCAGCACTTTGGGAGGCCAAGGCAGGTGGATCACCTGAAGTCAGGAGCTCAAGACCAGTCTGGTCAACATGGTGAAACCCCATTTCTATTAAAAATACGGAGATCAGCCGGGCGTGGTGGTGGGCGCCTGTAATCCCAGCTACTTGGGAGGCTGAGGCAGGAGAATTGCTTGAACCTGGTAGGCAGAGGTTGCAGTGAGCCAACATGTGCCATTGCACTCCAGCCTGGGCAACAGAGCGAGACTCCATCTCCAAAAAAAGAAAAAAGAAAAACATGTCTGGCGTTTTCTGGCTCTCCTAAGAGTACTTTGTACCCCTATTCATCCTCAGGATGGCAGCTGGGAGTGGCGAGAAGTGGCTGGAGTGTTTTGAGATGGCCAAGCCTCTCTACTTTGATAGAGACAAGAGCCCTTGGTCTATTAATTGCAGGTGCTCTCTGCTGTTTTGCGTTCTCCCCTGAGCCCTCACTGCAGCCTGCTTTTTATATTGCGATTCAGGTGTGAGGTCATGCATGCCCTTATCACTGCTGAAGAATAGAAAGTCAAGAGTTTGCTTCCTGGCCTCCTTTCATGTGTTCCATTTCTAGTTCTCTGTGGGAAGAGGTTGAAAGGGTGTCTGGAGCCCCAAGAAAGTTCATTACGGAAACTAAATGTTTCCACAGATACAGGACAGAAGGCGGGTAGAGGCGCGTGCCTGGAGGACTTCAGGGACATGAGAATGAGGTTTGACCCAGTGGAGGATCTCACCCTGATTTCCAAAGGAAATTCTTTAAGATGGATAATCTATTGTCTGGGAGAGGAACCAAGGAGCACAGCACAAGGAATACATAGCACTGCCGGGGTCACACCGAGTCCTGCCACAGCCGAGGGCTGCGACGGCCGGCCCGCCACAACAGAGAACTGGTCAGGCTGACCTGTAAGCAAGTGCCACCGCAGCCACAGCCAGCCGCCCTGCACCCCCGGTCAGGCCACCCTCTTTCCAGGGTTTCCTGAACAGGATGGAGGGACTGGCCTCGCAGGTGCCCTGTGGGGCTGTGACGGGGTTGGCGCACCCCCCAGGAGGAAGGCTTGTCATCCATGTTCTTCTGCCATCCCATCGCCTTTAAGACTTGCCAGATCTTGAGCAAACAGGGATTTTCATCTGTTTCTCAACCAGCTTACATCAAGAAGCAGCAAGCCAGTATCTGATATCATCAGGGATGAAACACCACGCGCATTCTCGGATCGCATGATGTGCTCTCGGGTCTAGCTCCAATACAGTCATTCTTTCTGGTTGCTGTGTTTTGAACACACTGAGGTTTTTTTGTTTTGTTTTGTTTTGGGGTTTTTTGTTTTGTTTTGTTTTGGTTTGGTTTGGTTTGATTTTTTCTTGGGGAAGGACTAAAAAAGCCGTCAGTGTAAGGATGACTCTCCCAGCCAGCTGGAACTTTTAACTCTTTTTATTGAATATGAAATATAGAAAAGTGTGTAGACCATAAGCAAGCAGCTGGATGAATGCTCAAAAACTGACTGCAGCACCCACACCAAGGACCTGAACGTGCCCACAACCCTTCCTGCCTCCTGGTCATCTTCATCCCACACAGGGCACATATTCTGATACCTTAGCCAGCTAGAGTTTGTCCTTAGCTCATATGACAACCTGACCTGCAGCTGCCCTCAGTTCAGAGTAAGTGAAGCTGCCAGGCTCAGCGGGATTGATGCGGGACTGATTTCCGGCAGGGAGGGTCCATGTCACATCATCCCCAGCCTCTCTCTAGTGATGCCACCTCAGCCATGCTAAGCCGAGCAGACTTTTAACTGCTGCTTCAGCACCCTAGGAGGAGCGCAAAGAGGTGATGCTGGCCCCATTTTGGCAGTCAGATGGTCGTCCTCTCCCCAGGGAGGAGCCGTCCATGCAGTCAGCCTGGTGACTCAGCTATGAGGATGTAGGGGTAGAACTCCCTTTTTTTTGTACTTTTGGAAGTCTTACCATACCTTGTGTGCCAGACAGCGGGAGGCCCCTGGAGAATGACTCAGCAGTGTACGTGCAGAGAAGCTGAGTTCTGCACCCAAGGAAAACCAGCACAGAGCCTTTGGTTGGACTTGCCCCATTCAGTGCAGCCCTTACTGCTTGGAAACTGTTTCCCTCCAGCACTTATGCTGGGCCCTCTGTCTACCTGTGCAACTCTGAGCACAGGCGCCAGCTGCCAGTCAGGACGTAAGGAGGAGCTAGCCAGGACCTCCGGAGGAGTTTGCCTCCTTAGCTGTCTTTCTTCTGTCCTCTCCTACACGTCCCCTCTGAGGGCTGACTCCACATCACATGTGCCCGTGTCACTAATAAAAACCAGACTTGCCTTTGTGCTTACCCCATGCATGTTTATGCGTCATTAGACTCTGCCCTCTGCTTCCTCAGCAAAGAGCTGCTCTAATTGTGCGGGGCAAGAGGGACAGAGGGCTGGCCAGAGCTAGTGGTCAGGAAGAAATGCTTCTGGACGGGTCAATGTGGCTGCACTGAGAAGCCCGCCCTCGGTGAACACCACGCAATGATGAAGTTAAGATTTTCTTCCTAGCCAGGCGCAGTGGCTCACGCCTGTAATCCCAACACTTTGAGAGGCTGAGGTGGGCGGATCACTTGAGGTCAGGAGTTCGAGACCAGCCTGGCCAACATGGTGAAACCTCGTTTCTACTAAAAATACAAAAATCAGCCGGGCATGGTGGCGGGCATCTGTAATCCCAGCTACTCGGGAGGCTGAGGCAGGAGAATTGCTTGGACCCAGGAAGCAGTGGTTGCAGTGAGCCAAGATCATGCCACCGCACTCCAGCCTGGGTGAGAGTGAGACTCCAAATAAAAAATGATTTTCCTCCCATACCTTGACACAATGTCTCTGTTCCCTGTCGCCATCTCATTCTGCCCAGGAGGGCTGTAACAGAGAGACAGGACCCCGTGGAGATGTGATCTGTGTTTCTATCATACCTGAGAGGCCAGCAGAAGAGGTGGGGCAAGTTTCCTCTGATCTGGCTAGACGGATCTTGGAAACCATTGGTCAGTGATTCTCTGAGAGAGTGCAGCTGACAGTCAGTCCGGGAGTGTGTTAAGAATACAGGTTTTTTAGGCTCCCTCCCTTTCCCAGGCCTAGCCCAAGGCCTAGAAATCTGCATTTTGGGGAAGCATTCCAGGTGATCCTGATGTGGGTGACCCTAAGCCATAGTCTGAGACACACTGGTCTAGAAAACCCCTCACCCAGCTTCCAGATGGGGAAAGTAAGGTCCAGGGGCTGAAATGCCTCACTGGGGATCACACGGAATAAAGCCCAGAACCCAAGTGCCACTTCTTTCCATGCCTGTCACCTCCCACACACAGAACCTGCCATTCTCACTTTGTCAGGTCTCTTGTGCTGGCCTTGCCTTCCTCCTCACTGCCACCGCTGTAAACTGGATGTGAAGACACAGAACGGGGTTTCTCCACAGGCCGAACACCTTCCTGCCTCCCTCCCATCCTTACCCCTCCACCTCCTACCACCAAGTAACTCTTCCTAAAACACAGACTTACTCCCTGCCCTGCCCTCTCCAGGAGCACGACAAAGTGGGAAAGGCCTGCCCTGCCCCTCCACACCTCCCCTGTTTGACCCAGCCTATCTCTCCCCTGTAAACCCTTTCCCACATGCTTTCCTCAAACACCACCTTGTTCTTTCTTACTTCTGCTCATGTGCTACTGTTATTGCCTTGGCCAACAGCACCTCCTCCCCACTCACCAAATCCTCCTTATCTTCCAAGGCCCAGGTGAAAGCCCTCCTCCTCCAGGAAGCCTTCCCTGACCATCTAGCCCTAGCACACTCGTCCTCCTTTGAGCACTCAGAGCTCTGAAGCATTTGTTTATGATGTTATTATTAGCTATTATGTTCTGCTTTGAATTGTGAGCTTTAAGTAATTCCCAGCTACGGACCACAGCCTACCCTTCTATTACCCACCCACTTAGCAATGGTCTGTGCACATAATACGTACATAAGGGATGTTAGGAATAACGGAGCCATGCAGTGCTAGGGCTGAGGAGACCTTGGCCTGTAGGTAGCTGGTTGGTCAGTTCAGTGACTTTTCTATGCATCTTGGGCTGGTGAACCTCCAAAGGCTGACCTTTGCAAACTGGTATCAGATCTTTCTCCGGACGGTGCTTGCACTGTAGTCATCAACTTCCCGCCTGTCCTCACCCACAGTCATTGCATCCCATGGCTTTAACTTTGATCACATCCCTACTTGCTTAAAATGTCTTCTGTGCCAGTGAGTCAGTTCTACCCTTCTGCTACCAAAACAATCGATCTTGTGCATCTTCTATGGCTGTGCCCCAACAAAACATTATCAACATTCCCCCACTTGCCAGGGGACTCGGGTGCCTGGCCTGCCACATCCATTCCAGCCAGTGACCAATGTCTAATTCACTGCAACTCTCCAGCTAAGCTGATTTCCAGCTGCTTCTCTGGCAGGTCTGCCAGATGGGGCTAACGTGCTCTTGAGACAGTCCCACAGAAAGCCGGGGCAACACGCACCCTTCGTGTTCCTCTCGCTCCATTTAAGACAAGCATCCCTCTTTCACTAAGGACTGACCAGCACCTCTTCATCCATCGCTAGCTTACAATCATGGCAACAAGAAGTTAATTCTAGACATACTGACAGCTTAAGTTCTGGGACCTGAGCCAAACTTTCAGAAAGGAGCCCTTTCTTCTTTGTTTATTACAGGATATGTGTCCTGCAAGGGAGAAAGGCTCTCTCCTGCCCAGGACCCTTGCAGTCTGGAGGTGGGGCAAGTTACCTCCGAATCTTGGAGGTTTGGTAGAAATTCTTGCAGGAATCTGAAGCCTTGATGCTATGACTCACAGTCCAGTGCCCTGAGCAGGCTCGCCTGCTTGGAGAAAGTGTAGTATGCAACCAAGTTGAAGTGTTCCTAGGAGATGCCTTTGTACTCTCTTTCTAGAATACCAGAACTATTCTTCTGACCCCTCAAAATCACCTCCACAGAGCATGAAGTTTCTGTATTTCTCATTAAATACAACCATTTCTGTTTTCTTTTAAACAAAAAAGTATTTAAAATCTCTACTTACCAAAATAAGTCCACTTGGAACCTACAAAGAACAAAACACAGTAAGTAAGTACAATGGAACCAGATGAGTGACAGAAAATACTACAGATTTTATTTTGATATGAGTGAAATTGAAAAGGAGGTCGATGCCCAGAAATTGAAACTTTTCTTTTTTTCTTTTCTTTTTTTTTTTTTTTTGAGGTGGAGTTTCACTCTTGTTGCCCAGGCTGGAGTGCAATGGCACGATCTCAGCTCACTGCAACCTCTGCCTCCTGGGTTCAAGCGATTCTCTTGCCTCAGCCTCCTGAGTAGCTGGGATTTCAGGCATGTACCACCATGCCTGGTTGATTTTGTATTTTTAGTAGAAATGGGGTTTCTCCATGTTGGTCAGGCTGGTCTCGAACTCCGGACCTCAGGTGATCTGCCCACCTTGGCCTCCCAAAGTGCTGGCATTACAGGCGTGAGCCACTGCACCCAGACAAATTAAAACTTTTTCTGAGTCTGCATCAGAAAGAACATCAGCTTCTCAGGGCAACTGTGCTCCAAACAGCAGCACAGGCAGTTGGTTCATGCAGGGGCTCATAGAAGCAGGAGGGGGCTTGAGTAGGCGCCTTCTAGACATCTTAGAGAAGCTAAACTTTACTATCTGATGAGGCAATAATTTCATGTGGCTCAAAACCCAAAAGCCACCAAAGGGTACACACAGTGAAAGCTCTTCCTCCCACTCTATCTTCCCTGCTTCCATTAGAAGCCTTCCATTAAGGAGGCTAGCAGATGATCGGGAGCCCTTTCACAGCCTGGCTGCACACACACACGCACTGATCGCCCGCTTTCTCTTCACACAAACATTGGCACACTGGAAATAGGGTTCCGTGTCTTGCTTTCTCACACTTTACATTTTCTCTCTCTCTCTCTCCCCCTCCCTCTTTCTTTTTCTTTCTTTCTTTCTTTCTTTCTTTCTCTTCTTTCTTTTTCTTTTCTTTTCTTTCTTTCTTTCTTTCTTTCTTTCTTTCTTTCTTTCTTTCTTTCTTTCTTTCTTTCCTTCCTTCCTTCCTTCCTTCCTTCCTTCCTTCCTTTTTCTTTCTTTCTCTCTCTCTCTCTTTCTCTTTCTTTCTTTTTGTGAGACAGGGTCTCACTCTGTCACCCAGACTGGAGTGCAGTGGTGTGATCGCAGCTCACTGCAGCCTCAACCTTCTGGACTCAAGCAATCATCCCACTTCAGCCTCCCTAGTAGCTGGGACTACAGGTGCACGCCACCACACCTGGCTAATTTTTGTATTTTTCATAGAGATGGAGTTTCGCCATGTTGCCCAGGCTGATCTCAAACTCCTGGGCTCAAGTGATCTGCCCACCCCAGCCTCCCAAAGGGCTGGAACTACAGGCATGAGCCACAGCACCCAGCTGGGAAAAAGGTTCTATTTGAGGAAGCTGCTATCCACATCTGAGTTAGAATTCCAGGGGTAGTAGGAATGTGTAGGCAAAGTCCTGCCAGAAATAGAATAAAAGTCACCTACTACTTCCTACTCCACACCCTTCATGCATAAAGGCTCTTCGTTCCTATGTCAAAAGGTCTTTTTCACAAGTGCAGAACTGTGCTTTGTGACCCTGCTTGCCGGCCTTCCTCTTCATGTCCGAGGAGGGGACCCTGAGTAGAGACGCATCCCACTGTGCGTCTCAGGGGACTCATCCAATGAGGGGACTGTGCAACTCCTAAATCCCTCCCTCCCAACTTTTCCCAGGGTCTCCGTGGTTATCGGCCCACAAGGGTACTGATGGAAAAGCGTTTCTCTCGTGGGAATTAGTTTGCAGTAAAACTTAACTGACAAGCAATCTGGTCACTTATCACTCCTGGCATTTCCTACTCAAGCAAATTGTGTTTTTTATAAGTTAAAAAGTGAACTTGCCTTTTTTTTAAAGCTGGTTAAATCTCATATTGTTTGTTATTCTGTTCCATTTCTTTGCCTCAGTGTTTGTAATTAATTTCATTTTAATTTTCAAATGTAACTGGTAATTTTATCAAATTACACTTGCACATGGTTTAAAAAGTGAGATGGTTCTACAAGGCTGTTTAACAAAAACCTCAGTTCCCTGACACTCCCTAACCATGTACGGCTCCCTAGAGCAACCACTTAGGATCTTTTTTAAATGATTCTTTTGCTATTATCTCCATATCTCCATATAACATGCTAATACTGTTTTACCTTGATTATTTTAGGTTTGGGAATTATTTATTGACATCCCACTCTGGAAGAGAAGAGTTTAGATCTCTTTCTTTCACTCATAGCCCATCTCCTATATATAGGTGAGGAAATGAAACTCCACTAAGGTGAAGTGTCCTGCCCAATATCACATTCCCATTAAGAGGAGTCCCATCACATTTACCATTAATTTATCATTAGTGCCATGAACTTAGGGAATCTTCAAATCTCCTCAATCTTTGGAGTAGTTAAGTGGAGGAGTCCAGACCCCCTGGAGTATCTGATGAGTATTATGGACCTCTCCCAATAAAAATGTCCCTAAGCTGGCTGAGTACAGTGGCTCAGGCCTGTAATCCAGCACTTTGGGAGGCCGAGGCAGGCAGATTACCTTAGGTCAGGAGTTTGAGACCAGCCTGGCCAACATGGTGAAACCCTGTCTCTACTAAAAATATAAAAATTAGACAGGGGTGGAGGCAGGTACCTGTAATCCCAGCTACTCGAGAGGCTGAGGCAGGAGAATTGCTTGAATCTAGGAGGCAGAGGTTGCAGTGAGTTGAGATCGTGCCATTGCACTACAGCCTGGGCAACAGAGCAAGACTCTGTCTCAAAAAAAAAGAAAATCCCTAAGCTTAGACACATAAATTTTTATATACAATTCATTTCAGAAGGTCCACAGACCCCCCCAAAACCAGCTATGGGCACATTGAGAGTTGAGAGTGCAAGATCAACCTCCCTTGAATTAGTAATTGGATGAAGACATTCAGAACCATAGGGAAACCAAACTTGTATGTGACCCCCAAGTTTACTGCTCACCCCTTTGCTGAAACAACAATGAAAAGAAATAAAGAAAGCATTTCTTTAAAACCAAGCTATAGAAGACATAAAACCTCTTCTGGATATTTTTCTTCAGTCTTTTGTGTGAGGCGTTCACTAGCAAGATGTAATCCCGGTCTTTAGAGATACAATAAGCCAGATCATTACTTCTTAGTAAGCAGAACAGTTGCAGGCCCAGGATGTAAAATTCCACAAGTAACAGAGGAGTTCACCCTTACTTTTCCCCTGAGGAGGCACAGGACACTCCAGTGATCCTGGAGGCCACTAGAAACACATCTGCTGCCTCAGCACTGCTGCCTTGCCAGCAGTTTGCATTGCACTTGCTCTCATTCAAATCACAGCCTTACACCCTATATCTTCTTCTACCCTCCCCAGAGCTTGCTAATCGAAGTTTTCCCTATTGTTGGAGCTCCCATCCTCAGATTGTTGGAGCTCCCATCCTCAGCATCACACTCCAGAAAGTCCAGGGATAAAAGTCATAGAGATGACACCTGGGACTGTGAGGTCTCAGTGATGACATAGAACTGGGGACTTGTTGAAAGGCAGCAGCCTTCAGAGCAACATTCCCTGCCCTCCTCTCTGTGGTGAGCCGGCTTGGGACGCCAGACTTGGCACGTTGGGTATAAATGGCAGTGTCTGGAGGGGCTCAGGAGCTGGAGAAGGGGAGAAGTGGCATTGTAAAATGAAGGTGAGGATGGTGAGTCAAAGGGGTTCATCGGGTGAGGATCAGGGTCCCAGCTCAGATCGGACCTCAGGAAGACTTTCTAAAAGTGTGTGTATGTGTGCGTGTGCGTGTGTGTGTGTGTGTGTGTGTGCATGTGCATGAAAGTGTGCTTTATTCAAGAATTGCATCCCCTGGTTCCCCACCTCTAGCTGTAAGAACAGAAGGCTTAACAGGATTAAACTGATTCCACAGGCAAGGCCAGACCAAGGCCTCGGGGGCATCCTGAGAGAGCAGGCCCTTCCTGGAGGGGAATAGTTTCCTTCCAAAGGAAGGTTATCTGTTCCATCTGGGAAAACTGGGAGGCTCAACCTGAAGCCTGTTAGAACCTGCAGACCCAGCTGGTACTGAGCAGGGAGGTTCCCCTGGAGGGAATGCCTGAGAAAATGATATTTACCAAGATCTATATCAGAGGTCCTGGGCCCTGCCTGCTTCCTGTGCTGGGTGCTAGAACTTTCCCTGAGTAAACATCACCTGGGTAGCCCAAAACTGCCTGGCTCTCCACACCAGGTTTGCGCAGAGCAAGCTCTGCAGAATTCACTGAAATGTCCCCCCAAAGCCACGGCAACTAAGAATTCCAAGGGTTTCTCCAGAAGACACTTGACTTCACCTTATTATGCTCCCTCCTGGGCCCCTGACATTGTTCTTGAACATTCTCCAATGCTGGAAGTTTAAATGCACCAGGCAGAGGGCAGAGCACACTTTGACCTCATTACTCGGCTTAACTCCTCTCCACCCCCAACTTTGGGTTCATACTGACATTCTACACCTCAGTGATTTTTGCTTTGACCTGTCCTCTAAGGCAGTTAAAAACCCCAGGAAGCTGCATGAGAATTTACAGAATGAAAGCTGTGTTCTTAGAACCCAGGGGTAGGCAGGCTCCTTCCTCAGAGTGAGGTGAAAGTGGAGTTTTGACTGCAAGCTTCCCCAATCCCAACTTGGAGAATTGGGAGAGGAGATAGGAAGGAGGGAAAGGGAGAGGGGAGGAAGAGGGAGAGCAGGGAAAGTAGGGAAGAAAGGAAGGGGAGGGAGGGAGGGAGGAGAACAGGGAAAGGCAGGAAAAGAGAGAGAAGGGAGGGGGAGTTGCCCCAGAGTGAGAGGAGCAACCAGCTATGGGAAAGAGGGTCAACTAATGGCTGTTTCTCCCTTTTGTCTTGGAGCAGCTTAAGACTAAAGAGATTTCCAGGGAAACTTTGGTCTCAGTGAACCCTGCATAAAAGGAGGATACATGTAAAGTTTGTGGTTTTAAAACTTGATTTTCACTTTTACATCACTCCTTTCTCCCACCTACCTTCTGTTTCTCCCTGACCAGATGAGGGAGATAATATCAACCACATCATGCCAGTTAGTCGATTGGAATTTAATTAAGAGTTATCCAAAGCCTGGCTCCCCTGCCCTTCCCCATGGGCACCGTGACCTCCAAGAGAGGAGGCTCAGAGCTTTTATGCTGCTGAGCAGGACATATTTCCCACCACTGCTGCATAGCCAGGAAGAATCCATTTTCAACCATTAAAATCACTTTCGGTCCAAAATCACTTTCTTATTCCAAAAGATTAACGAACCAGTCTTGGCTATACACATGTTAGCTCACTGGCCCCGCATGAGCCCACAGTTCGGGTCCCCCCTGCCACCTCCTCCTGCCACCCCACTCAGCCTCCATCCAGTCCCTCAGCCTCCAAATCTTTGGGATTTAGTGTTCTAATTACAATCAGAAATAAGGTGTGTGTGTGTGCGCGCGCGCGCGCGTGGATGCGTGTGTACGTGCACACACATGTACGTTCAGCATAGTAGAGCCCTCCTGGAGAAAAACAATGATTAAGAATGGGATGCATCATCCCTTTGACTTGTAGGTAAGACTTAATGGTAAAGATCCTGTTCTCCAAAGAAAAGCGCCTACCACTGTCTGCGGATTCTGCACAGGAGTACAGCAAACCTTCCTCTGTGCTTACTCCACTCAAAATGCCACAGTCACCTCTCTACTTTCAAACGTGGATCGGGGGAACACTGTTTTAAATCTTGGCTTTGCCTCTCCTCCCTGGTTAGCAAGTTCGCAAGCCACATCTTCAGAGCTGGCGGTGCTCGGGAGTACACGCAAACATTTTAACACTAAATCTGCGCCAACCGCCACTAGAAAGCAAAGTGCTTCCAGCTCCAACCTTAGCAAAGGAAAACGGAGCATCCTTTCTTGAGACTGTGCTATTTGGTACTACGCCTTTCCTGCTCCCCCCAGCAAAGATTTTACTTTATCATTGAAGAGCCTTCAGTCCAGGGGCGGCTAAGCGCTCAGGAGTGTTAGGAAACAAGCAGGCGGAAACTTTACCGTTCGCTGGGGCCGGGCTGGAAGGCTGTTCCTTTAAGATCACCAGGAGGAGCACGGCCGCCGCTTGCAGGCTGCTCCGGGGCATCTTCGCGGGCTCCTGCAGGGCGGGCGCGGGCTGTCCCCGGGACTCCCGGTGGCCGCTCACGCTCCAGCCGCACACAGGGACCGCGTGCGCGCAGCCCGGGTGCCGTGGCGAGCGCGTCCGCCCTTCGCTCTCCTTGCTGTGGCGAGCACGTCCGCCCTTCGCTCTCCTGGCTCCCCCGGGCTGCTTTTATGGAGCACTCAACCCCAAACACTGATGTCATCGTGCGGGGAGGGGGTGAGGGAGGAGAACGCCCTGCCCACCCGAGGGCTGGCGCCCCAGATCCTAGGTGAGTTGTAGCCTTGACTTCAGCCGCGCTCTGCGGGTCCCCGGCGCTCCTCCGGGCCAGGGCTGACCTGTGAACCCAGTTCTCCGAGGAGCTGCTGGCAGGCGTGGGTGAGATCCGCCTGCCTCACATCCAGAAGGGTGCGTCTAGGGATCCCGTCAGTGGCATGCCCTTGGTCTGTCACTGGTCCTGTAACAGCCCACTGTTCACCTTGCCGGCTGCTTAGACAGAGCCCATTTATCAAGACAGGGGAGTTGCAATGGAGAAAGTAATTCACGCAGAGCTTGCTGTGCCAGAGACGGGAGGTTTTCCTTCTTTTGTTTGTTTGTTCGAGATGGAGTCTCGCTTGTTGCCCAGGCTGGAGTGCAACGGCGCGATCTCGGTTCACTGCAACCTCCGCCTCCGGGTTCAAGCAATTCTCCTGCCTCAGTCTCCCGAGTAGCTGGGATTACAGGCACATGCCACCATGCCCAGCTAATTTTTGTATTTTTAGTAGAGGTGGGGTTTCGCCATGTTGGCCAAGCTGGCCTTAAACTCCCGACCTCATGTGATTCACCTGCCTTGGCCTCCCAAAGTGCTGGGATTACAGGCGTGAGCCACCGCGCCCGGCTAATTTTTGTATTTTTAGTAGAGACGGAGTTTCACCATGTTGGCCAGGCTAGTCTGGAACTCCTGACCTCAAGTGATCCGTCTGCCTCGGCCTCCTAAAGTGCTGGGATTCCAGTACTCAAATCAGTCTCCTCAAGCATTCCGGGAGTTGTTTGTTTGTTTGTTTGTTTGTTGAGATGGAGTCTCCCTCTGCAACCAGTAGCGCGATCTTGGCTCGCTGTGACCTCCGCCTCTCCGATTCAAGCGATTCTCCTACCTCAGCCTCCTGAGTAGCTGGGATTACAGGCACGCGCCACCATGCCCAGCTCATGTTTTGGTATTTTTAGTAGAGACGCGGTTTCACCACTTTGGCCAGGCTGGTCTTGATCCCTTGGTCTGGTGATCCGCCCAAAGTGCTGGGATTACAGGCTGCGCCCCGCCTCTGGGAGTTTTTAAAGAGTATTTGGTGGGTAGGGGCTTGGGACTCTGGGAGTGCTGATTGGTGAGGTTGGAGATAGAATCACAGGGGGTTTGACTTAAGGTTTTCTTGCAGTCTTCTGTTCCTGGGTGGGATCCCAGAACTGGCTGAGCCAGATCACACACCGTCTGAGTGGTGTCAGCTGATCCATCCAGTGCAGGATCTGCAAAATAGGTTTTACAATAGTGATGTTATCTCCAGCAGCAATTCGGGAAGGTTCAGACTCTTGCAGCCTGACGCTGCGGGCCCCCTAAACCATAATTTCTAATGTTATAACTAATTGACTAGTCTTACAAAGGCAGACTGGTCCCCAGGCAAGAAGGGGGTCTTTTCAGGAAAGGGCTATTAATGATTTTGTTTCTGAGTCAAACCATAAACTGAATTCCTTTCTAAGGTTAGTTTGGCCTGTGCCCGGGAATGAATGAAGACAGCATAAAGGTTAGAAGAAAGACTGAGTCATTTAGGTCTGATCTTTGTCACTGCCATAATTTCCTCAGTTATAATTTTTGCAAAGGCTGTTTCAGCCCTACTCAGAATCCCCCAAGCACAGTGCTATTTGGGCAAAAGCCTCCTTCACGCTTTTTTTTTCTTCACGTGCCTGTCTGGACTTGGCACAGGTTAAGGAACTGGACAAGACAGCTATGCTCAGATGAGTTCAGTGCATCCTGATTAGGTTCTTACCTTCCAAGTTTAGATGCAAAGAGATGAACTGAGAATAGGAGAACAGCACAGTGGGGTACACATGAAGAGCTTATTACAATTCCCCCTAGTAACAGGTAAGTAGTTCAATACATCATTCCGTCCTCACTAGGAAGCTGGGGGAGAGGGTCCCTCTTCTGGGGTGGCAGCAGAAGAAAGGGACTTACATTATTTACTGAGGACCTGCTGTGTCAGGCACTTTTTGGGGGGGCTCAGAACACAATACCCCAAAGTATGGCACCTTGGCATGGTGAGTACTTTGAACTGAAGGAAACTGAGAAGGCCCCAGAAACAAGGTCTCTCTGACCTTCTCCCATCCTCCTGTCTCCTTTCCCTCCTTCTCCCACTAAGTGAATGGTAGAAAGCAGAATCCCTCTTCCCCAGGCAGCTCATAGAAACTAGAGCCCCTCTCCTCCACAGCAAGCCATAAAACCTAGAAAGGTCACTCTCTCCCCTCTCCCTTTTCCCTTAAAGACCCTCATTCAAGAGGGGTCCTGCCCCACACCCAGGAGAAAGCAATGCTACACAGAGAGGTCAAGAAGGATCGGAACAGACAGGCCTTGCTGGGTTCCCCTCAGTCTATCACTATGAGATCACACCCTTCTGTTCAATCACATTTCTACACAGCCATCCACATTCTTCGTCAAACCTAAGCAGAAACACAGTTCTCCCTGAGTCTTTGGGTCTTCGTTTCTGAAGTCTCTTGTGTCACATAAAACTGAGATAAATACAGTCATTGTGCTTTTCTCTTGTTGGCCTGTCTTTTGTTATTTGAGTGTCAGCTGTGACCTTTATGATGGGGGAGGAAAGGGATCACACCTTTCCATCCCTACGGGCTGTGCGTGTGTCTTGGTCTGGCTCAGTGTCCAAGCTGTTTCCAGTGCACATTATCATCACCTGTTGCTCACTTCTGCCCACTTTTCTCAAGTCTGAATGCTTTGAAATGTGTGCACGCCACTATCTAGTCATATACATGTGCTTCTGATGCCTTTTATATTCAGCCTATGTCCAGTTGTTAAGTCAAAAGTCTTCTTAACCTGCTACCCCTAATACCCCCTAAATCTTCCCGCTGCTGTTGCCACCACTGTGGTCATTTGTGCTTCTGGCTTCCCTGGGCCCTCCGCGTGTCTCTGCACTGCTGCAGGTGCCAGGCTCAGTTTCCTCCCCTCTCTGTGATCCTACCTGCTGCTGCCTATGTATACCACTCAGGCCACCTGGGCTATGGAAGGGTGTCCACCCCAGTCCTGGTACAGGACCCCCGGGTTTGTGACCTGGCCCGTCATGCCCTCTTCTCTTGGCCACAGCAGCCAGACAGGCCTTCTCTGATCTCACGTCTGTGCTGACCCTCAGCCTGTGCACACTCTCAGGCCAACCTTACTGACCAATGAAGCCACTTGTCCGTGGTGGGTTTGAAGGGATGGAGTAGCTTCTCCTCCAAGAGCCACCAGGAAACAGATGCCACCCACATTTCAAGGGGTGTTACTGCTCTGTCCCTACCAGCTCAGCTACTGTGTGGGTTAATAAAGGGCTTTGAAGTCTCCTTAAGGAAGTTGTTACAAAGACAATCTTGTTACAAGCATTTCCAGACCACAGTAGGCTTAGGGATAATCTTTTCTGCCTGATAGAGAGCCTCGAGTGAGCTCTGGAGTGGTGCAGGAGTGTTTCTCTTGCTCTGATTTGTCATCGAGGGCAGTCTGTCTGTTTAGAAGATTAAATGGACTAGAGGAACACAGCTTGGGGAGAAACCACTGCAGGCTCAAAGAGGCAGAGACTGAACCTGTGGAGGGGAAATCACTTGTTGCGCATGTCACAGCCGGTTAAAGGTAAACTGGGCCATGCACACACATCTGGCATTCCCACTCCAGGTGTTCACCCATCATGTCTGTCTAAACGTTAAGTTCAATGTCTCCTTGAACATGTACCTCTAAGTGTTCTCCAGAGATCCTCAGAGATGGAGAGGTTAAAAAGGCAGAAACAGGTGGACTTCATAGACCAGTAAGGCTAGATTGTGAACTAGGTTTCATAGACAGAATGAACAGGGCTGAGATGTTTACTGCATGTCTGTGTCAGAAACTTGGTTAATTAGTAAAGAATGGATAGCAATGAAAAGGGAATTGAGCATGTAAACTGAGACCCAGTTGCCCTAGTGCTTTGAGAGAATTATTATTATGAATGGAACGACTACAGGTATTCAAGTTGAATGTCAAGGATCCCCCCTGACAAACAGCACAGACCCAACCAGCTTAGGTTCCCAACTCTGGGAATCCTTTGTCTGCTTCCTGAGGCTTGTGCAGATGAACATGCAAGGGCTTGCTGTGCCATCATCAGCTGGGGCTGTTGTCAGTCAATAAATAACCCATTGCTCAATGAGTTAGGATAGAAAGTAGACCTTCTGCACTCAAAATGTGGCAGTTGCCACCAAATGACATGCCTAGACAGGGAATGGTACCCCCTAGGATGTTACCATCAGAATAGACATGAGGGTGAGGCTGGTGAATCAAGGGGCAGAGAAGCAGGAGTGAACAAGGATTTGGTGTTAGGAAGTCTGGGCTGGCTGAAGTGCCTACCCCACCACTTTCTCAATGGCTGACCTTGACAGTGATGCAAGCTTTCATCCTCTGTAAAGTGACGGTGTAATCTATACCCCTGGGTCATCATAGAATTGATATATGGTTGGAAGGTGATAAGGCTAGTGAACATTTTCTTCATTCATTCATTCATTCATTCATTCATCTTCTATGTGCCAGGCACTATGCTAGGCTCTTGGAGAGCGCACAAACATAAAACAAATAATCTCATGGATAACTATATAATTACAACTCTAATAAGTGCAATAGAAGGTTGAGACATAACTGAGAGGGGCCCACTCTGTCCTGGGGCGGTGAGGAAGACATCATCAGTGTAAGGATTATGTTCTATGACTTCATAAAACCTTTGAAATGCACAGCACATACCAGGCTCTTCTTTCCCAAACCTAGTGCCATTTGGTGGCATTTGCCCCGACATAGTAAGTTGTTAGCCTTTCAGGTATAAAGGTTAGGGTATAGAGAATTTTGTTTCTTAAGGTGATAATTTTATTTCTTAAGATAAGAATGAACTCTTCAAATGGTGTCACTCAGTTGGGAACACACCTTTATATGGAGCTAAAGAAAGGACTGCAGAGAGGAAAATGGACATTTATTGCACCTCTGTTTGCCTGCCACTGCGCTTGGCACTTTATTCTTACAACAACCTGCAGGGATAGTGTTAGGTTTGCCATTTTATAGATAAGGAATCTGAGGCTTAGAGAAGTTGAATCTTTTCTAGTTCATGAGGAATCCGGATGATTTTGTCTCCAAGGCCCAGGCAAACCCTTTTCATGGCTGTCCTACAGATGCCTCAGATTGGTACGTTTTCTTACTGGGTGCCTCTAAGAGGAGGATTCTCCAGTTTTCCTTTTTTTTTTTTTTTTTTTTTTTTTTTTTTTTTTTTTTTTGGACAGAGTCTCTGTCACCCAGGCTACAGTGCAGTGGTGTGATCTCTGCTCACTGCAACCTCTGCCTCCTGGGTTGAAGTGATTCTCTTGCCTCAGCCTCCTGAGTAGCTGGGACTACAAGCGTGAGCCACCACGCCTGGCTAATTTTTGTATTTTTGGTAGAGACGGAGTTTTACTACGTTGGCCAGGCTGGTCTCGAACTCATGGCCTCAAGTGATCTGCCTCCCTCAGCTTCTCAAAGTGCTGGGATTACAAGCATGAGCCATCATGCCTAGCCTACGGTTCTCCAATTTTCTAGATGCTGTGATCGTTTATTTGTTGATCAGAGGCACATGTACCAATTCTAGCAATCAAATAATGTTCAGCAGGGGATATGGCTGTGTCTGAGGGACCAAGGGACCCTGTATCATACTCTCTGATCAGTGGATAGAACATTTGCCAAAAGGAGAGCTCAGAGCTTTGAATCGACAAAGGTCTCAAGCAAAGGAAGGAGAATGTGAGCCATACCACATAGCTCTTTTGTTATATTAATGAGCTCTGCTTTGACCTAGGAAGGCCAGACAAGACAGAGGCAGAGAGGGAATGGGGAGGAAGGGAGAAGAGGGAGGAAGGGAAGAAGGAAGGAAAAGGTCGCATGGTATCCTTTGGGCAGTGGCTGAGGGAACCTCTAGGCCAAGACTTACATAGACCTATTGATCTGGGTACCAAAGTCTGTGTTTTAAAATATAGCCAGTTTTGTAGTTTTATTCACATTTGCTTCTTCCCCTTCACAGTAATGGCTTGGAGGCATAACCCCTGTGTGAACCCTGGCTGCCCTGCTCAATTTCAGGCAGGATCAGTTGGAGGACAGTGTGACCTGGAGGAAAGGATGCCAGGCTTCTGACTCTGCCAGGAGCCAGCAGTGGAATGTCAGCAAGTCTTTTGCCATGTTTCTGCTTCTGTTTTCTAATCTGTAAGTCGGAATAAGAATGTCTAACTCCACACAGGGTTGGCAGTGGGATGAGAGCGCTATGGGAAAAACAATAAATAACAGCATTTGTCCTACATGAGATGTCACTCCTAAGAGTGGACTGCACAAGAAAGGAAGTGTGTTTGAGCTCAGCTTTGGTTTACTAATCTAAGAAAATAAAAACTGGATTCCAACAAGGGATTGTAAACTCTTACCCCATACCTGACACCAGTTACCATGATGACTCTCGTCTGGTTACTTGTTCCCTGAGTCCTTCAGCTCCTACTTCTGTTGAGTGGAGAATCACAGCTCTTCGCTGGGACTTTTATAATGCACTCTGCGTGATTAATTTAAACATAATAATTCAAATTTCTATGCACGGGGAAACTTAGCACTTTATGTGAAGTAAACCTTGGTGCAATAGTGTCACCTCTTTCCAGGTGCATTATTCACAATGTCATGGTTAACTGACACTCAGACATTTAGGAGATATAATTAGACTGTAATAGCTTAAGGTTTCTCACAGCCTTCTCTTTTTTCACACCTACTGGGGAACCCACTCACCTCTAGCCTCAGGAATTTGGTCCATATCCTTCCTGTTCTTCTTGTTCTCAGTCTGAAGCACTGTCCTCTCCCACCCATCTTCTAAACCACAGTGTATTCACAGGCGGCATTCCAGTGAGCTCACAAGTGCCAATCTGAAGTGAGTAGTGCTAATATCAAGTCTGACAACTTCCGCTCGGAGTCAGGCAGGCAGAATGCTATAGGGGGCAGAGCTTTGGCATCATCTGAACCAGGGTTTTGAAACTCAGCTCCACCATTCACCACCCTGTGTGACTTTGGGCCACTCAACCTCTTTGAATCTCGATTTCCTCCTGGCTAAAGAGATGAGAGTCCAGCTGGGCGTGGTGGTTCATGCCTATAATCCCAGCACTTTGGGAGGTCGAGGTGGGTGGATTACCTGAGATCAGGAGTTCGAGACCAGCCTGGTCAACATGGTGAAAAACCCCGACTCTACTAAAAATGCAAAAATTAGCAGGGCGTGGTGGCCCATGCCTGTAATCCCAGCTACTCAGGAGGTTGAGGTGGGAGAATTGCTTGAACCCGGGAGGTGTAGGCTGCAGTGAGCTGAGATCACGCCATTGCACTCCAGCCTGAGCAACAAGAGTGAAACTCCATCTCAAAAAAAAAAAAAAAAAAAAAAAAAAAAAGAGAAAGCAAAAAATAGAGGGTCCTAGAGTAAGTATACCCCAAAGGGAGAAAGGGAGGAATACATTTAATCAGCTAGGCATATGAAGAACTTAGCATGGCGGCACATAATGAGTACTATGCAGCAGTCTTTGTCCTCTGTAGAAACATCCTGACTGGATGAAGGAGGGCTGTTTCTCCGAAAGTTCCAACCCTGGTTTGGGAAACTCCATCAACTTCCATGAACCCTCAGGGAAGAAAGAGTAGAGACTTCCAGATATCCCTTTCCCCCACACATTGGCCTCTCGTAGAATGTAACTTTGGTCATAACAAACCCAGTCTTACTACTGAAATAAGTTGAAGTCTTCTAAACAAGTAGGCTTAGAACCTCTTTACCACAGGAAATGCCTGATCAGTAGAATTTTGTAGCTAGAAGGTATTCCTGAGCTCAGAGATGCCACATATTATTGAAATTATTAGTAATTTCCTCTTGCTTGAGTACTGAAGCTCTCTACCATTGCAGAAATTCATGAGCTGACTGCTTCATTTCAGGTGCTTCCAAAGAAAACTGACAAGCAACCCCCAGTTGGCTGCATTTTAGTTTGCATTCATCTCCTCTGGGTGTAGGGTAATAGGAGCATGTAGCACAATTCTGCTTCTCTTCCAGCTGGAGTTTGTAGACTGAGCCAGGCCACCTTGTTTAGGCTCTAGTGACTGACAAGAGCTCAGTGGGCTGGAAGCCTAGTGCAGTTAACACTGCTGGCTTTGTAGCATGGACAGGTGAAAGCTAGTAAGCTTCCAGTAGACCAATTGAGCTGAGTTGCCTCTCTGGCCAGAAGCCAGCCCTGGCAGGGATCCAACTTACTCTCAAGCCCTGAGAAAGGGCTCAGGTGTATCTGGTGGCTGGCAGAGCAGGTAGGCAGCCAAGGCTTCATAGTTCTCACCCACAGCAATTCAGCTAGTGAACTAGAGACACTTCCCCAAGGAGACACAGTGTGGCAAGCCCACTGAAATGAGTAAAGAAATCTTAGCTACAGAGTTCCTTCTTTATGCCTGCCCCACTTGAAGTGAAAGTTTGGGTATCCTTTCACTGTGATTAAAACTGGATTATTTATTCTGGCGTCTCCATTTTTTGACACAGCTATGCAAAACTTTTTGATCTTACATGTCTCTGTTTTCTTTACTATCCAGGATTTTGTGGACAGTAGAAATGATAGCAAAATATAGTTGGAGTTCTTAAAGAATGTTCGAAGAATCAGAAAGTTCAAACCCCAGAAACTTGGCCTCTCTTTACAAACTCTGTTTCCCCTGAGGACAGTGGTGAAGGGGAAATACCTTCTTAACTCCATTTTTATGATAGGGACTATGCCACTTAATCCCAGTGAATATTTGTAAAATTATTTAGAGACATTTAGGAATGACATCAGAGTCCATAATTACAAAGTGTATTGGTGCTTGTAACTGTAGAGACGTTTGCTTTTAGTGGGTGCATCAGACCTGTCTGATAAGAAGGCTCTCTGGGTTCATATCACCCCTGAGATATCCCAGTTCACAGGAAAGAAGTCAATTCAGAGGCAGTGAATGAGAGAAATCCCATTATAATAGGTCTTACATAACTAGCTGTCAGCAGAATGGAACTGCTAAAAACTGGGGGAAAGGGCACAGAAAAGGTGTGGAAGGAGTGGTGCTAACTTGCAGCCATTGTCCCAATAAGAAGGAAGGTGCAGGGAAATGAAAGATAACTCCGTGGCCTCCTCCAGGGCGATGAGCAACATGGTGCTTTTGTGAAGATTCCACCCAGAGCATCTGACGCTGGGTAAAGCACGCCTGACCAAGACTGGAGACTGGAGACAGAATTTTTTTTTTTTTTTTTTTTTTTTTTTTTTTTTTTTTTTGAGTCTGAGTCTGGCTCTGTCACCCAGGCTGGAGTGTAGTGGCACCATCTCAGCTCACTGCAACCTCTTCCTTCCAGGTTCAAGTGATTCTCGTGCCTCAGTCTCTCAAGTAGCTAGGATTACAGGTGCTTGCCACCACGCCCAGCTAATTTTTGTATTTTTAGTAGAAACAGAGGTTTTGCCATGCTGGCCTGGCTGGCCTCAAATTCTGGCCTCGAACTCCTGGCCCCCAGCGATCCACCTGCCTTGGCCTTCCAAAGTGTTAGGATTACAGGCATGAGCCACCGCACTCGGCCTGGAAACAGAACTTTAAATGTTGAACTGAAACAGGGAAACATCTCAGCCAACTGATTTTTATAAAAAGTTATTAACAGAGAACTTTTAAGAGGAAAAAACCCTGATAATCCAACCTACTAGATCATGACTCTTCATTCTTACACGTTCCCTTCTTCTTGTCCATGCCAACAAAGACATTATACCTGGTTACTATGGAGAAAAGATACCCTATTGGATATACTACTTTTTAAAAATCTAACATTGGATTATAAACAGTTTCCCACATTTCTACATAGTCTTAATTATTTTAACATTGATAAAATCTTAAGACAATTTCCAAGAAGTCATGAAGCCTGGAAAGATTAGTGATTTAAACCAGGGAGTCAAATTTCTTGAGTGACTTCCTCTAGAAGGTCAGGGAACTCCTGGAAGGGCAGCAAAGCTACAACTTGAAGGATCCAGATACAGATGACGATAGGTAGACTGTTGGTAAGTCAGTGGCTTGATGGCTTAATGGAGACAACAACAGGAGGCGAGTATACCTATAGGGCTGGCCATGCTTGGGGAGGGTGCCCGCTAGAATGGGTCCAAGCCCATAGCCAAGAGCAGAAACCGCCGTAGTGGTGGTCAAGGAGGCTTCATTCTAAGTCCACATGCTGAACAGTGCTTCATCAGCAGACTCTCTGAAGAAGCTTCTGCACCTTGTAGCTCCCAAAAGAGATCAAAAGCCATGACCAAGACCGAGGGAAAGGTGGGGGAGTTGTGGGAGCTGGACACAAAGAACATTTAACTCCTTGTCCCACTTCCAGCAGCTGCCAATCATCCTCCTCCCACTCACTCCTAGCTCCCTTTTGCTCTCTTCTCTATTTTTTTTTTCTTTTTTAAGACAAGGTCTCACTCTGTCACCCAGGCTTAAGTGCAGTGGCATGATCATAGCTCACTGCAGCCTCGATCTCCTGAGCTCAAGATATCTCCTACCTCAGCCTCCCAAAGTGCTGGGATTACAGGTATGAGCCACTGTGCCCAGGCTTCTCAATTTTATTTACTTCTGTCCCTTTAACTGACTCCATCCCTCAGCCTGAAGAATCAATGGGCTGTGGTCTTTGGTTCCATACTCTACATGCTGTCCCGGGGGATCTAAGGCAGAGGTCAGGGCAGGAATGAACTCAGGTATCACGGAGAGATTGGTGAGAGCATTAGAAAGTTAGCAATAAAAATAGTGTTCAGGAGAACAAGGTGACATTTTTACTTGTTCCACTTCTGTATTGTTTGGAGTTGTTTTAAATGACAGATATGTTGCAAACTGAAACAATTACATGAAATATTTTTTTTAATTGAAGGAGGTGAATGTTTTGTTTTCTAAGAGAAAGAAAAGAAGCTGTCGATAGTGCCAATAAAAGCAGCAGAAAGGTCACTCAG
Source organism: Rhinopithecus bieti (assembly GCF_001698545.2). NCBI lineage: Eukaryota > Metazoa > Chordata > Mammalia > Primates > Cercopithecidae > Rhinopithecus > Rhinopithecus bieti. Next base: position 486,932 of record NW_016826821.1, on the reverse strand, counting down.
CGCATGTGCAAAGACAAGGTATTGGGCAACAAGTTCTGCAAACCACAGAGTGCACAGAAACTAGAAGCCAGGAAGAACACCGAGATGCGAGAAACGGTGGCTGAATGATACGAGAAGGGCCATTTAAAGACTTTCACAGAGAGGACAAAGAGAGCAAGAACAGAAGGAGCTCCTAAGATTTGGGGAACTTGAGGCAAATAAATGGAATAAGGGCTAGGCGCAGTGGCTCATACCTGTAATCCCCCCACTTTGGGAGGCCGAGGTGGGCAAATCACTTGAGGTCAGGAGTTCGAGGCCAGCCTAGCCAACATGGCGAAACCCCATCTCTACTAAAAATACAAAAATCAGCCAGGTGTGGTGGTATACACCTGTAGTCCCAGTTACTTGGGAGGCTGAGGCAGGCGAATCACTTGAACCTGGGAGGCAGAGGTTGCAGTGAGCTGTGATCACACCACTGCATTCCAGCCTGGGTGACAGAGCAAGACTCCACCTCAAAATAATAATAATAATAAACAGAATAAGGAGAGCAGCCATTTCTGAAGCCAGGAAGAAATGTTTCAGATGGAGAGGAGCAGACAAAAAAGAGACAGGAGCAGTGAGGAGAGAGCCATTAGATGGCACTGCAGAGAAAACTGTTTGGAGTTCTGAAAATTTTTTATTGTGGAAAACTTCCCAACCCATATAAAAGTAGAGAATACATACTCAGGAGGTGGAGCAAGAGGACTGCTTGAGCCCAGGAGTTTGAATCCAGCCTGGGTAGCAAAGGGGGACCCCATCTCTAAAAAAAAAAAAAAAAAAAGGAGACAGTATGGTTAAAATGAATCCCTATATATGCATAACCCCTCCCCAGATTATTTTGAAACAAGTTCAAGACACCACATTATTGTGGCAGCTCTCAAATGTTAGCATGCGTTCGAATTCCCTGAAGGGCTCCTTAAAACATGGATTGCTGGGCTCCACCCACAGAGTTTCTGATTCAGTAGGTCTGGCCTGAGAATCTGCATTCTAACAAGCTCCCGTGTAATACTGATGCTGCTGATCTGAGGGCCATGCTCTGAGAACCATTGTAGTTAGAGTTTCACCTACAGATGTTTCTCTTTAAAAAGGACTGCCCTATTTAGACATAATCATGATGTTATCAGCACACATAAAAATCAATAATAATTCCTTAATATCATGTTTTCCCAATTATCCTCTAAGTGTTTTTGTTAACCAATTGTTTGAACTGGGATCCAAACAAGGTCTATGGATTGCAATTGGTTAATATGTCTCTTTAGACTCTTTTCCTCTATGGGTAGAGTTTGAATGGGCAGCATGAGAGACAGTTTGAGCAATAGTTGAGAGAGATGTGCAGATGTGTGTCATGAAAACAGTATAGAACAGACATGGTGGCTCTCACCTGTAATCCCAGCACTTTGGGTGGCTGAGGCAAGCAATCACCTGAGGCCAGGAGTTCGAGATCAGCCCGGCCAACATGGGGAAACCCCGTCTCTACTAAAAAATACAAAAAATAGCCAGGCGTCGTGGTGGGTGCCTGTAATTCCAGCTACTCAGGAGGCTGAGACAGGAGAATACTCAGAGGCTTGAACCCAGGAGGCAGAGGTTGCAGTGAGCCAAGATCGTGCCACTGCACTCCAGCCTGGGCAACAGAGCAAGACTCCATCTCAAAAAAAAAAAAAAAAAAAAAAAAAGCACAAACTTTGGTTTGGATCCAACCTCTACCACTTACTAGAGATACGTGAAGGCAATGAAGATAGTAAGTCTATTCATGGACTACTTTGACAATTATATAAAAATTACGCCTGTGGAGTGGAATCCATATATATTAGGGCTAAGGAATCAGAAGCTCTGTGACCTGGGGCAAGTACTTAACTTCACTAAGCTTCAGTTTTCTAATCAATAAAAAGAGAGGTTATAGCAGTACCTATTTTATAGGGTTGTGAATGAGCTACTGAGTGTAAACATCTTAAGCACAATATCTAACCTGTAATAAGCACTCAGACTTGGTATTGTTATGAAAATAACAATTATTCTAGCTGCACAATGAATGTCACTTCTCTTCCTCCTAAGTAGGAATGCCTTCTCAGAATCTTGATTTTCAAAGTGATGGATTGGGAGATCCCAAGCCATGAATGTGAGTTTGTGTATTTCCCTTCTTATTTATTTCTCAGTTCAGTTAAAGGCACCATTATCCTCCTAGTTGCCCAGATGAGGACCTTTGGGATCAACCTGAACTCCACCCCACATTCACTGTATCAGTGTTTCCATCTTAAGGTAGCTTCTGGGATCCATCCCCAAACAGAATGCAAGAATCTAACAGTACCTAGCACATGATAGGTCCTTAATCAGCTTTGATTATTCATATTTCCGCTGCCTCTGCTCTACTTCCAACCACTGTCATCTCCCACCTCCACTGCCCCATCCCCTCTTCCCTGGTCTCTCCCACCCTAGCCTCTCAGTCATTGTCCATCCTGCCAGAGTGACACACTTTCTGTTTTCCCCGCCTTTTCATCCTCTCCCCTTTCTTCTCTCCCTCTCTCTGTTTCTGACTGTAACTGTAGTGAGTGAAGTGTGTGGCTCACTCATTATCCATCTGTGTAAGAAGTTTGTTGTGTTGTATTTATTTGATATCCCCCCCTTCATTTCTGATACTCATTCCCCTTCCCCCCCACAGGCTGTCACTCTGATATTGTGATAATATATTCTTGGGTATGTACGTGAACTTACAAAATGTTAGAAATGTTTGTTCCCTGGTGCCACAGAGAAATAGCACTCAAACATAAATTTAATTCTCTCAGCAAGGCAATTTTTACTTTCTGCAGAAAGAGTGCTCATCGCAGATGGAACAATGGCGAAAGCACACCTGGACTGGGGAGGGGCAGGAGTTCTTATTCCTGATGCAGGTAGCCCCTGCTGCTGTGTCTAGGGGTTGGCTATTGGCTAGGGTTGGACTGCACAGTCTAAGCTAATTTCAATTGGCTATTTTAAAGAGGGCAGGGGTATGAGCCAGACTGGCACGGTGAGTAGTTTGGCAGGAAGGACCGTTAGGAACAGGTAACTAAAGGTGACTTAGGTCAGAGCAGGTGACCAAGGGTGACTCAGGTCAAAGCAGGTGACCAGAATGAGGCAGGACGGAGCAGGTGACCCAGGGAACAGATGTGAACTACTGATTAGGACTGGAGGGAAAGTTGTTTACTTAAACTAGAAACAAGTGGGCAAAGAGAACCAGGAAGTTAAACTTTAAAATGGAGAATCAAAGAATAAGAGAGCTGAACCTACTGACATGCTGATTCTTTGAAGAGAAACTTGCAGTTCACCATATTTAACAAAAAATATGTTATTTTGTGTGGTTTGGTTTTTAAACCTACCTACCGCATTTACTTATCCATTCCCCTAGCAAATGTCCCAGCTCCCTGCTACCAGAACTAATAAGGGAGGAGACCACCCCTCATATCGTCTTATGCCCAATTTCTGCCTCCAAAGAAAGAAGAGGTAAAAACTAAAATGCAGAAATGAAAGCCACAGGCAGACAGCCCGGCACCACACCCTGGGCCTGGTAGTTAAAGATCGACCCCTGACCTAATCGGTTATGTTATCTACAGATTACAGGCATTGTATAGAAATGTACTGTGAAAATCCCTACCCTGTTTTGTTCCTATCTAATTACCGGTGCATGCAGCCCCCAGTCATGTACCCCCTGCTTGCTCAATCAATCACGACCCCTCACACGCACCCCCTTAGAGTTGTGAGCCCTTAAAAGGGACAGGAATCGCTCACTCCGGGGGCTTGCGACATAGATCCTGAGAGCCTGAGAGTGCTTCTGGGTAGGCATTTGTCCCAGTAGGACGCCTCGCCAGAGCAGTGTGTGGCAGGCCCCCGTGGAGGATCAATGCAGTGGCTGAACACCGGGAAGGAACTGGTACTTGGAGTCCAGACATCTGAAACTTGGTAAGACTAGTCTTGAGAACTTGCCCACTCCATTTGAGTGGAAGCACGGCCTGATCACCCACGGCGTGCCTTTATTGGCACTTTGGTTTTGGTTTTGGTTTTGACTTGGTTTGAAGTGCTTGACAGGACTGGTCTTGGGAACTTGCCCACTCCATTTGAACAGAAGTGTGGCCTGATCACCCACGGTGTGCCTGTACCGGAACTTTGATTTTTGTTTTTGACTTGACTTAGGTTGCTTGATATTTTGGTTTTGGTTTTGACCTGGCTTAGATTTCTGGGTGCTCTGATTTTGGTTTTGATTCTGGTTTGGCATAAACTGTAAAAGTGTGTGTGTGCCCTTTTTACCCATTCTTTGTTTTGTGGTGTGCGTGTGGTGTGAGCGTGGTGTTTTGTCTCAAGGAAACATGGGTCAGGCACAAAGTAAGCCCACCCCACTAGGAACTATGTTGAAAAAATTCAAAAAGGGATTTAAGGGAGACTATGGGGTCACCGTGACACCAGGAAAACTTAGAACTTTGTGTGAGATAGACTGGCCAGCATTAGAGGTGGGTTGGCCATCAGAAGGAAGCCTGGACAGGTCCCTTGTCNCGGTGTGCCTGTACCGGCACTTTGGTTTTGTTTTGACTTGACTTGGTTGCTTGATATTTTGGTTTTGGTTTTGACCTGGCTTAGATTTCTGGGTGCTCTGATTTTGGTTTTGATTCTGGTTTGGCATAAACTGTAAAAGTGTGTGTGTGCCCTTTTACCCATTCTTTGTTTTGTGGTGTGCGTGTGGTGTGAGCGTGGTGTTTTGTCTCAAGGAAACATGGGTCAGGCACAAAGTAAGCCCACCCCACTAGGAACTATGTTGAAAAAATTCAAAAAGGGATTTAAGGGAGACTATGGGGTCACCGTGACACCAGGAAAACTTAGAACTTTGTGTGAGATAGACTGGCCAGCATTAGAGGTGGGTTGGCCATCAGAAGGAAGCCTGGACAGGTCCCTTGTCTGGAAGGTATGGCACAGGGTAACCTGTAAGCCAGGGCACCTAGATCAGTTCCTGTATATAGATTCCTGGTTACAGCTAGTTTTGAACCCCCCACAGTGGTTAAGAGGACAGGCAGCAGCAGTACTAGTAGTAGCAAAGGGACAGTTAGTTAAGGAAGGCCCTTGCTCCACCTGCCGAGGGAGGTCAGCACCAAAAGTCCTGTCTGACCCAACACCAGAAGAATCATGGCAGGAACTGGTACCAGCAATACCCCCTCCTTATCAGGAGGAAGGGCACCCCACCCCTGAGCCCACAGCACCTACACCTCCACCAGATGACCACACCCCTAGACCACCCAGAGTAGACAAGCAAGGAAGTGAAGCTGTGGGAGAAACTCCTCCCTTGGCAGCTTGCTTACCACCCAAGACTGGAATCCAAATGCCCCTGAGAGAACAACAATATACTGGGGTAGATGAGGATGGACACATGGTGGAAAGGCATGCCTTGGTATATCAACCTTTCACCTCTGCTGACCTTTCACCTTTTACTTCCTCAATTGGAAAAACAATACTCCATCTTACACTGAAAAGCCTCAAGCTTTAATTGACTTTCTCCAAACTATTACACAGACTCATAATCCTACTTGGGCTGATTGCCACCAGCTGCTCACGTACCTCTTTAATACAGATGAAAGGCAAAGGGTGCTCCAGGCGGCAACTAAGTGGCTAGAGGAGCACGTCCCAGCCGATTACCAAAACCCCCAAGAATATATAAGAATTCAACTGCCAGGAACAGACCCCCAGTGGGACCCGAACAAGGGAGCAGACATGGAGAGGCTAAGATGGTACCATGAGGCATTAATAGAAGGTCTAAACAAAGGGGCTTAAAAGGCTACAAATGTAAATAAGGTCTCTGAGGTCATCCAAGGGAAAGAGGAGAGTCCAGTGCAATTCTATGAAAGACTGTGTGAGGCTTCCCGTATGTACCCTCCTTTTGATCCAGGTAGCCCTGAAAATCAGCGCATGATTAACATGGCCTTAGTAACATGGCCTTAACAAAGCGCGGAAGTTATGAGGAGAAAATTGCTGGGTTTGCAGGTATGAGTACCTCACAGTTACTGTAAATAGCTAATCAAGTGTTTTTGAATAGAGATGCAACAAGCTGCAGAGAAAGCCGTAAGGAAGGCGAACGCCAGGCTAGGCAAAATGCCGACTTACTGGCCACGGCCATTAAGGGAATTCCCCCGAAAGGAGAGGGAAAGAGGGGTTCAGGAAGAATACCCAGTCTAATCGCCCACACTTGCAATGTAACCAATGCGCCTATTGTAAGGAAATAGGACATTGGAAAGATAAGTGTCTCCAACTGAAGGAAAAGCAAGGTGGTTTGGAACAAAAGACCTCAGATAAAGACGAGCGAGCTTTGTTCAATCTGGCTGAAGGGCTATTGGACTGAAGGGGACCAGGTTCAAGCGCTCCCAAGGAGCCACAGTCAGGATTACAATTAGGGGCAAGGACATTAAGTTTTTGGTCAATACTGGTGCTGAACATTCAGTAGTGACCACCCCGGTTGCCCCCTGATCCAAGAAAACCATTGATATAATCGGAGCAATAGGAGTTTCCACTAAGCAGGCCTTCTGTCTACCACGGACCTGCTCAGTGGGGGGACATGAGATAGTTCACCAGTTCTTGTACATGCCTGGCTGTCCCTTGCCCTTGCTGGGAAGAGACTTGCTTAGCAAGCTGACAGCCACCAGCTCCTTTACAAAACAGGGCGCTTTACTGCTAAAGTTACCAGGAACAGGAGTTATCATGGCCCTTACGGTCCCCCGGGAAGAATGGAGACTTTTTCTAACCGAGCCAGGCCAAGAGATAAAACCAGCTCTAGCTAAGCGATGGTCCCAAGTATGAGCAGAGGACAATCATCTGGGACTGGCGGTCAACCAAGCCCCCGTACCCATAGAAGTTAAGCCTGGGGCCCAATCAATTAGACAAAAGCAGTATCCGGTTCCCAGAGAAGCTCTTGAAGGAATCCAGGTTCATCTCAGGCGCTTGAAAGCCTATGCAATCATAGTTCCTTGCCAGTCTCCATGGAACTCCCCCCTCCTGAGCCAAGATCATGCCACTGCACTCCACCGTGGGCAACAGAGTCAGACTCTGTCTCAAAAACAAACAAACAAACAAACAAAAAAACTAGTGAGGTTGAGCAAAACCAGTGGGTTTTTTGGAGTAAGTCACATATTCATATCCTTGCCCATTTTCCTGTTGTATTCTCTTTTTCTGATTGATTTCTAGGACTTTCTTTTATATTCTATATAATAATCCCTTGCTGGTTTTGGGAGTCTCAAATATTTTTTCTCAATCTATCACCTGTCTGTTCATTTAGATAATTATATCCACCATCGTCATTATTGTTAATTTAGACATAGTCATCAATTTGAGGGGCAGGGAATATGATTACACTTTTTGAATGTTTTTAAAAAATTCTTCCCCACTTTTAAGGTCATAAATATATTCTGATGTGTGTATATATACATACACATGCATATCTATGTTTTGTAGGGTAGTGTTGCACATTCATATCTTTAATTCTTCTGAAGTTCACCTTTGCTTATGGTGTTAGGAATGCAGCTTAATTTTTTTCCATGTAGTGAGCCAATCTTCCCTACACTGTCTGCTAAGCAACTCTTCCTTTCCCCATTGACTTGTTTTTCATATATCAGGTGCACACACAACCAAACATATAAGCACACATATGCATTTCTGAGCACTTTCTCACCCTTGTTCTATTTCCATGCTTCTGCACCACAGTGCTCTATTTCCATTATTCTGCACATAGTAATGTTTTATTATATAGCATTGGAGTATACTGGGGCAAGTCATTTCTCTTTGCTCTTTTTCCAAAATTGGCTCAACTGATTGTGGACCTTGTTTTTTTCTTCTATATAAATTTTGAATATGCTTTTTTATTCCCTCAAAAAGTTCTGTTGGGACTGTACTGAAAGTGCCTTGGATTTTTAGATTGATTTTGGGAGAATTGTTATCTTTACATGTTAAGTAGTCTTGTCCACCAATATGGCATATCTCTTTGCTTAAGTCCAATGTCCTTTAATAATTTTATACTTTTCTCCAAAGATTTATTTTGAATATTTTATTAAGTTGATTTTTAGCAATTTTTTAGTTATGTTGCTCTTGTGACAGTTACCTTATTTTCTATTAAGTTTTCTGGTTGAATGTTGGCTATTGTAGAAGAATGCAACTGAGTTTTATAAGTAGATCTTGTTCCTGACATCCTTGCTGAACATAAGTATTAATTCTAAAAGTTTTTCTATTAAGTCTGTGAGGTTTTCTATGTAGATAATCAGATGACCTGTAAATAATGACAGTTTTGCTACTTCCTTTCAAATCCTATACCTAGTACTTCTTTTTCTTGTCTTACCACATTGGCCAGGACCTCCAATACTATGCTGAGGAGTAGCAGTTCTTAGAAGGAAGGTGGATGTATCTTTACCTGTTATCTCCTTCCTGTCCCCTGATGTACCCACAGGCTTCATCTCCTGCTGGTACAGGACTAGTGATACTGTTCTGTCTTGCAGTGGAGTTGGGGACAACTATAATCTGCCCATGGAAATACAGGGGAGGAAAACAGTCCAAGATAAAATCTTCCCCACCTACAGCACTTGCCCTTTTCCCCTGCAGTCTGCAGTCACAAACACATATACTGGGCACCAACCATTTGCTGTCCCTCTAGAAACTTCTCACAATTATCACATTAGATTATCAGATCCACCAATTGTACCATTTCTGAGACACTCCCAAAACTAGGTTGACAGAGATAGCCAGTAGTCCCTGTTGGGCCCCCATTGTGTCAGTATCCAGAAGCCAGAATGACACTTCTAAAATAGTTATAATCATGAGAATGTTTTAATCAAGGGCCTTTAAAGCCCTCATGTAAGCCCTTTAATATCACATTCAAAGGTCTTAACAAGCTGGCCTCACCTCCTTTTCTACTTCCCATAACATACCCCACACTCCAACTAACCTGGGTGATGTTTTCCCCCAAAAATGCTGTGCACTTAAACCCTCTGTTTACCATACAGTTTTACCTCTGTGTGGAATTCTCTCTCCCCTTTCTTACATTGAGAAATCCTACTCATTCTTCAAAGCTCAGAACAAAAGTCGTCTTCAAGAAGTTTTCTCTACTTCATGCCATTGGTGTAAATCATTCCTTCTCCATACTCTCCGGAGCACTTATCTGTCAGATTTGCCTTATAGTTTGTTGCCAGCAGAGCAAAAGCTGTATTTTTTCCATATCTCTATCTCTAGTTCAGTTTTTCACGCACAGTGGATGCCCAATAAATGTTTATTCATCAAGTTAAATAATGAAGACTATGATTTATAGGAAAGATAAGTTATTAGTAAGAATGAAGTAATCCTTTTCTTGGCTAATCTTAATTCCAGTAAGATTGAGTGTGAATTTCCAGAAGTGGTGTTATCTTCAGCAATTATCAGCACCATGCAAATAGGAACGAAAACACATACATAGGCTGGGCATGGTGACTCACGTCTGTAATCCCAGCACTTTGGGAGGCCGAGATGGGTGGATCACTTGAAGTCAGGAGTTTGAGACCAACCTGGCCAACATGGTGAAACCCCATCTCTACTAAAAATATATAAACTAGCTGGGAGTGGTGGCAGGTGCTTGTAGTATCAGCTACTCAGGAGGCTGGCCAGGAGAATTGCTTGAACTCAGCAGGCGGAGGCTGCAATAAGCCAAGATTGCATCACTGCACTCTAGCCTGGGCAACACAGTGAGACATCTCATTAAAAAAAAAAAAAGAAAGAAAGAAAAAGAAAGAAAACATACACTGTAAACTCCTCGTCATTTTCTTTATCTGATTAAGTCCTCTGAGTGCTATAACACGTGTTCAACTTGTGCAGTGCTGAGCAATTATTTAAAACAAAATGTAGGCCAGGCGCAGTGGCTGGCTGGGCACAGTGGCTCATGCCTGTAATCCCAGCATTTTGGGAGGCCAAGGGGGGGCGGATCAGCTGAGGTCAGAGGTTCAAGACCAGCCTGGCCAACATGGTGAAATTCCATCTCTATTAAAAGCACAAAAATTAGCCGGCCGTGGTGGTGGGCACCTGTAATCCCAGCCATTCGGGAGGCTGAGGCAGGAGAATCACTTGAACCCAAGAGATGGAGGTTGCAGAGAGCGGAGATCATGCCACTGCACTCCAGCCTGGGTGACAGAGCAAGTCTCCTTCTCCAAACAAGCAAACAAACAAACAAAATGTATCTGCCAAGTCTAACATATAAGGGCAATTGTGAAAGTTCGCCTGTGGTTAGACATTCCCGGGTTTCTATTCTTGAAGAATCCTGCTAGTCACATCTTTAGTGGGTATCCTTACACACAACCCATAAAATGTACCAATTTACTGGTGAAAATTATGAAAATAAACAAAATTTTCTTTTGTAATTGTTACCTTTATTTCTGATAGGAATTTTCACTAAGTGGGATTCCTAATTGCCCCATAGATAGATTAGCCATGCTGTGGACGAGACATGAAAAAGGTAGATGAGTAAACTGAAGTAAAATGAATAATAGTTATGTTGTCCCTTTTCTTTGAATGATATACAGCGGTTTCTTCCATGTGTTAATTTTTTTCTCCCCTGGGAAGTAGGTCAAGAAAGTGTTATTAAAATTATCATCTTGGTAAACACTGAGATAAGGAGAAATTAAATTAATTTTTTCAGTAGATTGTTGCAACAGTGGTCCTCAATTTGTTCATGCCTCTCTCTACAACATCCCTTGGATAATACCTTTCACACTGACTCAAGGCTTAGCCATGTATCTTTCTTTGGCCAATGGGACAAGAGCAAATGTGACACAAGAAAAAATATTCAAGTGCTTGCATACTGAAGCTTGCTTTCTCTTGCTGCTCTTTTATAACCTGAGACCACCATGCTGAGAACATTATGTAAAGGCTGGGCTAGCCTACTGGAGAAGGAGAGATCACATGGAGCAGAGACAAACCATCCCAGCTAAGTCCTCCTCAACTAACTAGCCTGTCAATTTCATGTATGTGAGGGAGGCCAGCCAACCCGAGCTGAGCCATCTACAGACCTCAGATCTGCACACCAACCTAGATCAGAACTGCTCAACTGACTCACAAAATCATGAAAAATGATGAGTGTTTGTTGCTTTAAGCCACTAAGCCTTGGGGTGGTTTGTTATACCCCCAACCTAACTGGTACATTTCCCAAGAAAGCCTAGTCAGGCTAGATTCTAGGGGTCCTGGTCCCCAGATTCATGTTTAATTGCTACTACTCCTTTTCTGTTGAAAGGTCAAATTTAGATATGCAAAATTTAAGGATATTTATTTATTTATTTATTTATTTATTTAGAGATGGAGTCTCGCTCTGTCTCCCGGGCTGGAGTGCAGTGGCCGGATCTCAGCTCACTGCAAGCTCCGCCTCCCGGGTTTATGCCATTCTCCTGCCTCAGCCTCCTGAGTAGCTGGGACTACAGGCGCCTGCCACCTCGCCTGGCTAGGTTTTTTTTTGTGTGTATTTTTTTAGTAGAGATGGGGTTTCACCGTGTTAGCCAGGGTGGTCTCGATCTCCTGACCTCATGATCTGCCCGTCTTGGCCTCCCAAAGTGCTGGGATTACAGGCTTGAGCCACCACGCCCGGCCTTTTGGATTTTATTGAATTTCCCCAGGGCAAAGGCCATGACTTGATTTATCCAGCTGTAATAGTACTTTGTTTTATTAATAAAATAAAACTCAGTGAGGGGCGTTACTTCTCTGGAAAGGACTAAACCTTAGTTGTTTTTACAAGGATAGAAGGGAAAGCTAACTGTTACATGTATAACTCTCAGAATTTATATAGGGCATAGATATTTCTAGTTCCAAAGAAGGTTTTAGACTAAGGAACTCTCCTAAGAAATAGAACAGAGAGGATGGAAAAAGCAGGGCCCATATCTTACTCATGATTTTGTCCCTGATATGGTTTGGCTGTGTCCCCACCCAAATCTTATCTTGAACTACAGCTCCCATAATCCCCATGTGTTGTGGGAGGGACCTGGTGGGAGATAACTGAATCATGGGGCGGTTTACCCCATACTGTTCATGTGGTAGGGAATAAGTCTCACGAGATCTGATGATTTTATAAAGGGCTTCCCCTTCCTCTTGGCCCTCATTCTCTCATGTCTGCCACCATGTAAGACGTGCATTTCGCCTTTCACCATTACTGTGAGACCTCCCCAGCCATGTGGAACTGTGAGTCCATTAAACCTCTTTTTCTTTATAAATTACCTAGTCTTGGGTATGTCTCTATCAGCAGCGTGAAAATGGACTAATATAGTTCTTATGGCCCAGACCAGAGTCTTACAGAGCTGGTAGGCTGCACAACTTCAGGAAACACCACTTACATTGAGGTCTGTGCAAACAGTGCCCTCTCCTCCCACCCCCCGAGTTGTGCAGTGTACATGGGGTCCCTGCATAGCACACAGTAAATATTTAAGAATGAATGTCAGCCAGGCATGGTGGCTCACACCTGTAATCCCGGCACTTTGGGAGACTGAGCACGTGTGTACACACACACATTTGTGGTATTTAGCAGAAGTTTTTTTGTTTGCTTTTGGTTTTTCTTTTTTAGAAAAGGTCTAGCTCTGTCTGTGCAGTGGCACAATTATGACTCACTACAGCCTCAATCTCCTGGGCTCAGGACTCAAATGCTCCTCCCACCTCAGCCTCCCAAGTAGCTGGGACTACAGTTGCATGCCCTCATGCCTGGCTAATTTTTAAAAATTTATTGTAGAGATGGGGGTCTCACTATGTTACCCAGGCCAATCTGGAACTCCTGGTCTCAAGCGATCCTCCTGCCTCAGCCTTCCAAAATGTTGGGATTACAGGCATGAGCCATTACATCCAGCCTTAGTAGAGTTTTAACTGCAAAGAAAAACAAACCGAATTAGAATGAATATCCCTGTTGGGTAGACTCCAGGAGCTCAAGCTACTTTGCTTTGTCTGTGATAAAGTAGGAAAATACCTAGATCAACAATAGACCCAGAGAAAAAACTCACCAAATTCTGCAGGTTAAAAACGATAATAAATAAATAAATAAATAAATAAATGCTCATTTTGGTTAATGGTGACACCTAGTGGTGTATCAAAACTGTGGGGTTTTCTTGGAGTAAACTATTTTATTTCACACAATGGAGTGGGGGAGTCCCTGGGATTGTGTACCCTTACTCCCTTCACAATAAGATAAGGAGGTGAATACCTGCAGGTCTCCCAGGGTCAGCAAGTGCAGTATTGCTCTAGAAGAGACTGTTTCTGTGTGTTGTTGCAGAAGACCTCAGCATCACACCAGAAGGTCTCAGCCAGCGATCCAGGGACCACTCATCACTTAAGACAATTATTCCTCTCTGTCTATGCCTTTCCACTTGAATTTCACTCTTTCTCCTTGCCCTCCTTCTTTCCTCTTCTGCTTTTACTTACCCCATGTTTATTCTCTGCCCCCTTTCCATTCTTAGTTCTCTAAGCCCATTGATGCCTCCCAAGATGTTACAAACCCCAGAGCGACGCGATCTAGTATGGTAACCACTGCCCCATGTGGCTGTTTAAATTCAAATTAATTAAAGCAAAATTAAAACAAAAATTCAATCCCTCAGTCTCACTGGTTCCATTTCAAGTGTTCAACAGCACTAGCGGCTACCACATGGACAGCGCAGACGCAATCATTCCCACCATTGCAGACAATCCTGTTGGAAAGCATGGGCCTGAGGCTTTGTTTACCTCCCTGGGCTCACCTCTTTTCCTTCTCAGTGCCTCTTCTCTAAGTGGCAGTTCTTGAGACAGTCTTCTTTCTGCTCCTCCCTTTCCCTCCCTGCTCACTCCAGACTATTGGGTGACTTTCTGTTTTCTGTATATTATTATGTAAACTTGCTAACATGACCTTGCCAAGGTACACACACAAAATATGTAATCCTATTGGACAGTTTATTCAGGACAGTGATTCACACCATCTTGTTTTCCATGCATTGGAACACATCAAAATATTTTTAAACTCAACACATAAACACATCATTTAAAGCAATTATACCCCAGGCCCTTCATTTTTCTTTTTTAATCTATAGGTTCCTACTTTTTTACCTTGTCTTGTGCTAAAGTAGCTTTAAAATGAAACAGTACATCTTTTAAAAAATACCTAAAATAAATATTTTATGCTTAGAACAGCTCTGGAATGAGACACAGGAAACTGGTAACAGTGTTTGACTGGGATGGATATTTATGTTGAGAACCCTTTTACAGTATTTGGATTTGTACCAGGTATGTGTGTATGTGTGCATATCTGTATAGATATGTGTATATGAAGCTTTTAAAATTAAATTGAATTATGAATAACTTTTGAAATGAAAAATAATACTTGAAAATAAATCTCACAGCCTTGAAAGGATCAAACCAAAATGATTCCAGGAAGATGAGCTCTCAGAAACAAGGTCATTTCTGAATGAGGCTGCACGATTTGGGTGACAATGTGTCTAATGCATGGAGATGTGGTACTGTGTTAATTTTATGTTCAATGACGATTTGCTAAGAATTAGAAAACCCTGGTAGGTGGCCCCTCCTGATTGCCAATGAAAGTTTACATTAGAAAGAGAGCCTTCTGTCTGGGCACAATGGCTCACATCTATAATCCCAGCACTTTGGGAGGCTGAGGCAGGTGGATCACGAGGTCAGGAGTTCAAGACCAGCCTGGCCAAGATGGTGAAACCCCGTCTCTACTAAAACTACAAAAATTAGCTGTGTGTGGTGGCAGGTGCCTGTAATCCCAGCTACTCAGGAGGCTGAGGTGGGGGAATCACTCAAGCCCTGGAGGCGGAGGTTGCAGTGAGCCGAGATTGCGAGATTGCATCACTGCACTCCAGCCTAGGTGACAGAGTGAGACTCCATCTCAAAAAAAAAGAAAGAGAGCCTTCCTTTGAGCCTATCACTTTGGTGCACATCTTGAAAAGGACCTTGGAAAATGCTGAAAGCTAGGTAGATCCTCCCTTCTTGGGGCACACTGAGTCACCTCTCTTTCAAAATAAGAACTAGTTACACCACCGATTTGAGAAAAAGGGAAACTGAGGCAGACACAGTAAATTTGGTATGAGCTGGGATTCACCACACTCTTAACTTCCTGTAAGTTTCCATGGCATCAAAATCATGTAATCATATCCCCAGACCACACTATAGCACCTCTGTGTGAATTCATCTAAATAAAGCAATGCCTGGACCACACCACCCAAGGGAGTTGGTCTGTGGTTCTTTCTGACTGTGGACTTCTACAGTGGCAGCCTGGCCTTGTGGGGAATCATGATCCTTCTAAAAAAAACTAAGGTTTACAACTGGGCTCCCAGGACATGCAGAACTGAGTTTCTAATGATGGGAAGACAAACAGAAGCCCATTCCTCAGGTTTTTAAAAACAAGACATCTGTCCCCAAACTATTCCCCACCCCACCCCAGTACAGAAGTTTAAATTTTATTTAAACCTAGCATTTTATTTTGTTTTGTTTACTGTTTTTGACACAGGGTCTGGCTCTGTCACCTAGACTGGAGTGCAGTGATGTGATCACGGCTCACTGTAACCTTCACCTCCGGGGCTCAAGCAATTCCCCCACCTCAGCCTCCCCCGTAGCTGGGATTACAGGCACGTGCCACCACGCCCAGCTAATTTCTGTATTTTTTTGTAGAGTCAGGGTTTCACCATGTTGCCCAGGCTAGTCTCGAACTCCTGGACTCAAGTGATCCACCAGCCTCAACCTCCCAAAGAGCTGGGATTACAGGCACGAGCCACAGCACCTGGCCAAAACCTAGTTTTTTTTTTTTTTTTTTTTTTTTAATAAATGAAAACGAGAAAACAATCTATCTTTTAGAAGGAATAACAAAACATTGGCCTGGAAATTGAATCCCCGGCAGGAAGCATCTGCTACCACTTAATGTTTAATGGTGTAAGCCCCAGACTGCGAAAGATGGGCAGGATTTTATAGGTTGGAACTTACCAAGCACCATCTATTTTCTAAACTAATTTTGAGTTGATGTGGAATTCTATGTTTTAGGAAGGCAATTTAAAGGGCACAGAATCAGCTAAAAAGAACATAAGTGAGCAAAAGGGGAAGCAGCTATCGCAGAACAGCAGATGGAAGGGTTTCTGCCTCTGCCTGAGTGTAGCTGCGTATTAATTAGATGTTATTGTTACTTGCATTAGAGAAACACAAAAGTGTCAGTTTTGCACCATAGACAAAATGTATGAAAGAAAAGAGGAGTAGAGGCCTCAGTTAGAGTGAGAGAATATCACATTTAAAAAGTGCAACTTGTAAAAAAGCATCCAAGAAAAAAGAAAATTAGCATAATGTTGGAAGAAACTGTTCTGGAACAGCTGCTGTTTTAATCCTCCTAGTCTATTCACGCTGCCATAACAAAGTACCATAGACTGGGTAATTTATAAGGACAGAAATTATTTCTCACAGTTCTGGAGGCTGGAAAGTCCATGACCAAGGCACTGGCAGGTTTGTTGTCTGGGGAGGGTCTGGTCTCTGTTTCCAAGATGGTGCCACAAGGTGGAAGGCAGAAGGGCAAGAGGGACTTACTCCCTCCATCAAGCCCTTTTACAAGGGCACCTAGTCTCAGTCCTGAGCGTGGAGCCCTCGTGGCCTAATCTCCTCTTAAAGGCTTCACCTCTTTTTTTCTTTTGAGACAGAGTCTCGCTCTGTCACCCAGGCTGGAGTGTAGTGGCATGCTCTAGGCTCACTGCAACCTCTGCCTCCTGGGTTCAAGCAATTCTCCTGCCTCAGCCTCCCCAAGTAGCTGGGATTACAGGTGCCCGCCACCACACCCGGCTAATTTTTGTATTTTTAGTAGAGACAGGGTTTCACCATGTTGCCCAGGTTGGTCTCGAACTCCTGACCTCAAGTGATCCTCCTGCCTCGGCTTCCCAAAGTGCTGGGATTACAGGAGTGAGCCACCGCACCCGGCCAAGGCTTCACCTCTTAATATCACTATCACACTGGCAACATCTAAAGTTTGGAAGGGATACATCCAAATCACAGCAATCCCCAGACCTTATCCCCAGTATGCGAGACTGTATTCAGTTAAAGAAAACATGTCCTAAAAATGATATATACACTCAGACCTCAGGGAAGGTCACTGATACAAGGGAGTGTGTGATTTTCTTCAGGAGAAAATGACTGATGACCACAGTGGATTCAAAGAGCATGGAATAAAATCATCAGCTTGGTGACCCAGTCTGAAAACAAGAAAAATGTAAGCCAGGTGAAAATAGGCTTTTCTGCAGCCAGGCTGCAGACAAGGGCCAATATCTGTACATGCAAGAAAAAAGGAGAAAGGAAAAGGAAGATGTTGAGGCTTCATCATCCTGGACAGACAGACAAAATGGGTCTATTTATTGTGAGTTCCAAAGCCTGCTGGGTAGGGATGCTTAAGAGCCTGTGGTTGCTTTGGGATCCTGACAGGCCCCATCAAAAGAAAAGCTGTTTGACCTTAGGTGAGTCACATAGTCTCTCTGAACATTAAGATTTTATCTGTAAAATGGGAACGTAAGTTGATGTGCGTAAACTATCTGGCATGCAATAAGGGATCAGTACCTAAAAAGAGTTCAGCATTGAATTCCCGTTATTTTCTTTGGGAAGCATAAGCTTGAGTCATGTTATCACATTTCCTGTCTTCTCATCGCCCTGACAGTTAGGCTCATAAAAGAGAGGCCTGGCTTAGGCACAGCAGCTTTGGGCTCCCAGTAGGAGTGGTGGATCATTTTCCTTCTGGCCAGGATCCGGTTGGCCCCAGGTGGTAAACCTAAGAATGACTTCAATTTTTAAACATCTTGTTGCCTTAAGGGGCAAAGGTAAATAAGTCCCAAGAGCCTCGGTTTCCCAGATTCCCGAGTGTTGCCTGCATTACTGCATCTATGTTTCGTTCCAGGTATAAAATGCTAGATTTCTGAATGTGGATTTTCCTTCCCAGGAAGCCTAAAGATAATATAGGTATCTATTTAGTTGAGTGCCTTTTGGCAGGTGACAGGAGAATGGAGAGAATGATTTGTTGAATTTTATTTTTAAGCACAACATAATCCTTAGCAGTGGTTAATTTGCTTAATAAATAATTGTTGAATATTATTACGTTCCAGGGAGATACAAATGCTCAGGTGAGACAAAGAAAAGTAAAACATAGTCCTTGCCCTTGAAGAGTTTATGGTCCAAAGGGGGCTAAAACTAGGACACAAATTATTACACTCAAGGCACAATGCAATAAGGACCACAGACCAGATGGGAATAAAGCTAATCAGGGGTTTTGAAGGAAATTTCCTCTAGAAGATTTTTATTACATCAGCAACACTCTAATAAAAATAATACCCTAATAAGTAGTGATTTTCCTTTCTCTCTGTTCCCTTATATATCCTTCTCCATACATTTATGTGATTTTTATAGTGTAGTCGCAGTAAACTTTGTGTCTCCTGAGCATTATGTTATAAGCATTTCCTTTCGCTAAATAGTCTTCATCATCATAATTTCCATCTGTCTGAGTGTAATTTCCTCTAGAGTCCCCTGTTGTGAGGTAGTTGGGCTATTTCCAGTCTTTTCACTATTAAAAATTAGGATAACTATGATGTAAGAGGTATCTTTATGCATGTAGCTTTTTTTTTCTTTAGTGTCATTTTGTTTAGCTCAACTCTGCAAAATAGGATTGATGGGCATCAAGGTACAGGGACATTTCTGTCTCTTTTGAAATACATTACTTCATTGTTTCCCCCAGAAGTTTGGGCCCATGTATTAGGCGGGTCCTCCAGAAAAATGCAACCAGTAGAATACATACAGATACATAGAAAGAGGTTTATTCTGAGGGATTGCCTATTATGGAGGCCGAGAAGTCCTATAACTGCTATCTGCAAGCTGGAGGCTCAGGAAAGCCAGTGGTATAATTCCAGTCCAGTCCTGATGATCTGAGAACCATGAAGCTGATGGCATGTGTCCCAGTCCGAGTCCAAAGGCTGAAGAACCAAGAACACTGATGTCCAAGGACAGGAAAGCTGGATGTCCCAGCTCAAGCAGAGAGCAACTTTGCCTCTCCTCTGCCTTTTTGTTCCATCTGAGCCCTCAACAGGTTGGATGGTGCCTGCCCACGTTGGTGAGGGTGATCCTCCTTCCTCAGCCTGTCAATCCAAATGCTCATCTCTTCCGGAAACACCCTCACAGGCACACCCAGAAATAACATTTTACCAGCTATGTGGGCATCCCTTAGCTCAGTCAAGTTGACACATAAAAGAATTATCTTAGTCCATTTACAATGTCACCAGCAATAGATGGACCTATTTCAGCAAAACGGTGTCAGCACTAGGTGGGCTGCTTTGGGTTTTCTTATAATTTGCTATGACTTTATAACTATGCCATGATGCCTCGTTGTTATTTTAATTCACATTTCTTTGATAACTATTTTTCCATATTCTTCCTAACTGTATCTCTTAAATGAGTTGGCATCCTTTGCCTAATCAGGATAAATGAATAGTGAATTGACATTTTGGGGACAAAAAATGGCTTAGTCAGGCATAGAGGCAGGAAAGCAGGATGTATTAAGGAAAACACAGACTTTTTGGGCTGGGGTGTAGGTTACTAAAAAAATTAAAAAAAAAAAAAACTGGTGGAGGTGAGGCTAGAAAGGAAAGTAGATGCCAGTGTCTGAAAAAGTTTTTTTCAATTTTTTATTATTATATTTTGTTTTGAGACAGAGTCTTGCTCTGTCACCCAAGATGGAGTGCAGTGGTGTGATCTGGGCTCACCACAACTTCTACCTGCAGGGTTAAAGCCATTCTCCTACCTCAGCCTCCTAAGCAGCTGGGAGTACAGGCATACATCAACACAGCCCAGGTAATTTTTGTGTTTTTAGTGGAGACAATGTTTCCTCATGTTAGCCAGGCTGGTCTCAAACTCCTGACCTCAAGTGATCTGCCTGCCTCTGCCTCCCAAAGCTCTGGGATTACAGCTGTGAGCCACCACCCCTCGCCTGTTTTGTTTTTGTTTTTGTTTGTTTGAGACGGAATCTTCCTCTGTTTCCCAGGCTAGAGTGCAGTGGCACAATCTAGGCTCACTGCAACCTCCGCCTCCTGGGTTCAAGCGATTCTTCTGCCTCAGTCTCCCGAGTCGCTGGGATTACAGGCGCCCACCACCACTCCCGGCTAATTTTTGTATTCTTAGTAGAGACAGGGTTTCACCATGTTGCTCAGGCTGGTCTCAAACTCCTGACCTCGTGATCCACCCGCCTCGGCCTCCCAAAGTGCTGGGATTATAGGCATGAGCCACCATGCCCGGCCATCTGACCTGTTTTTAATCCTGTAGGTTTTTTTTTTTTCCTTTAATTTGTGCAATATTCCTCATAGAAGTGAACAATTGGGGTGGACTCTCTCTTAACTCCCATGAATCTATTGGACCGCCAGTCAGGAGCAGCCTTCTCCATATGCCTGTCACCTCTAGCCAAATTCCTGATCCTCCTGCTTCTTTTCCACCTGGAGCCTGCTGATTCCTGGGGCTCCTGCCCCACCTGGCTCCTGCCCACCTGCTCCCTGCTTCCGTCATCGGTTTGACACTCCTGGAACCCCCAGTCCTTCCTCTCCTCAACTCCCTGTGACACTCATTCTCAGTGCCGGCCCAATCTGCTTCTGATTTAAGCTCTGTCCACCTGATCCAGCCTAGGGCCCAACATCAGTTCTGGGCATTGGACCCCAGGTTCTGCACCCCTCCTGGGCTCACCCTGGCTCCCTTAGGGTTGTGTTCCCTCTGTCTTCCAAGAGGGTTAAAAGCCATGAGGACTCGGAGGGAGGCATCCAGTCTTTCCTCCTCTACCTGGAGAAAGAGGGGCGGTCTGGCACAGAACCATAGAGAAGGGAGGCGTGTTGCTCTTTGAGAAAACACCTAGCCTTGGCTCCTGGGAACTGCTAACTGCAAGGGGTTGGCACAGCACTGACAGGCCTTCAGGAGAATCATCTTTCTACCATTTCCCCAACCAGAGCTCCAGGTGCTGCTGAAAGAGGAAAAAGCTGACAAAGTAGCCCTTTTCCCTTCCCGTGATAAGGATATTGCGTGCCCAGTTCCAAGCTCTCACATGCCCAAGGCCGCTTTGTCCAGCCAGATCTGCAGACCAGAGATCCCTTTCAGACATTTGGGGCTCAAACCCCAAGTCTCGTGATACCCACCCCGGTGAGGAGCAGCCATTCCTGCAGGGCAGGCAGAGCAGAGACACAACCCACTATCCAGGTCAGGCGCAGTGGCTCATGTCTGCAATCCCAGCACTTTGGGAGGCTGAGCTGAGAGGACTGCTTGAGCCTAGGAGTTCAAGACCAGCCTGGGCAACATAGGGAGTCTCTAAAAATAAAAAACAAAATAAAAATAAAATAAAAATAAAAAACTCTTATCCATGAAGTAGAAGCCCAGCAGCCTCCCCATTAGCAGGGTCTTGATGGGAAGGGCCACAGCTGGGGGCCCAGTGGTGGGGGTGGGGTTAGCCAGACTTTGTTTCCCTGAAGGCATCTGCGGCTTGTACGCTTGTTACGAGTCTTGCAGAGGGTGCACAGCTGAATCCCAGCAGCCACTTATGGGCTACTTACTGTGAACACAGTGCCCTGCCCAACCCACAAAGCCAATGTCATTCTGTTCAAACCCCCTAAAATGGGAGTTTGGGAAATGCCAAGGGTTTTGTCTCCAGGTGCTCTGTGCGGACAAGCTCCACTCTGTCTCCGTGGGAGGATGGCGTGAAATCATGTCTGTGGCAGCCTTCTGCAAACAACAAAGAGCTCCACAAGTGTAAGGGATGATAACTGTGGTTCCCAGCACAAGCCACATCCCTTACAACTCCGCGGGCACTGAACGATTATCCGCAGGTCTTATGTTTTGATATTTGGGCAGATTGCCTGGCTCATCTGCGTGGTTTTTCAGCCTGTGCTTTCTTTGCAGACAAGACTGGGATTTATTTAATCACATCAAAGTGGAGAGAGGCCTCAGCTGGAGTCTGGCATGCGTTGTGACAATGTCATTCAGATTCTGAACTTGTCCTTACACTTACGTGGTGCATACCCCTAAGGGAATTGTGGCAGCTCCAAAAGGAGAAAACATGGTTTTGATCCTGGACCACCATTTGCTTTCATATTGTGGGAGAGCAATTATTAACTTGTCTTCACTTGACATTTAAAATGTCTTCGTATCTGGTTTTACTAACAATATTCCACCAGACAGAGCAAGACAAATGAAAGAAAAAGCTTTGAACATTATCTTAGGGACCAGCTGGAGGAAAATAGAAAAAGAACAATCTTATTAACATGTATCAATAGCTCCCCTCCACGGCACACATTCTCATTTTAGCCTCACAATAACATAGGGAGCTATTATCACTCTTTTAAAAACAAATGCACCCGTTATTGAAATAACTAATATTTTATCTGATTTTTAAATGAAAAATAAACTAAGCTTCATGTCCAGATTTATCAATGCAATGGCTTTGGGGATGCTTCTCTCGCCACCAAAACAGGAGCTCTGGTAAATGTGTTGGTTTCATGATTCTTGTATTTTCTCTGGAGATTTTCCATCTGTTCTTCCTTTGGCAGGCCCACCCCTAATATTTGCAAGGGCTGGGACGGGAATGTAAATGGAGGCTCCCTGGCCCATGGCTCATGCCACTTCTCTATGTACCCCCGGTTCCGTTTCTTACCACCGAGGGCCTTGCATGCATGTATCCAAACAACTGTCCAAGCTCCAACTGCATGGTTTCATCAGCAAACAGCTATCCCTTGACCACCTCTTGGGCCCCTAGGTGTGCACATCAGATGCACTTCCCACCTTTGGGAGGATGGATTTGGGAAAGAGTTCAACAAGGCCCTTGAAGAGGCCTTGACACTATGACAGCAGTTAGATAGTTGCTACAGAAACCATGTAGCCTGCAAAGCCTAGAATATTTACTACTCCTCCTTTATAGTTAAATTTGCTAAACCTTGCTCTAAAGAGAGACATCATATTTTTCCTGTGGCTTTGCATTCCTGTTGACACACTGCTGAATCATTCTAGAAAATAACTGCAGCCCGTGGCTGGGCACAGTGGCTCATGCCTGCAATCCCAGCATTTTGGGAAGCAGAGGCGGGAGGATCGCTTGAGCCTAGGAGTTTAAGACTAGCCTGGACAACATGGTGCAACTCTGTCTCTACTAAAAATACAAAAAATTTTAACCAGGTGTGGTGGCGTTTGCCTGGAGTCCCAACTACTAGGGAGGCTGAAGTGGGAGGATCTGTTGAGCTCTGGAGGTCGAGGCTACAGTGAGCCATGATCATGCCACTGCACTCCAGCCTGGGCATTGGAGTGAGACCACGTCTCAGGAAAAGAAGAAAGAAAGAAAAAGAAAGGAGAAGAAAAGAAGAAAGAAAAAGAAACAGAGAGAGTGAGAGAGTGAGAGAGGGAGGGAGGGAGGGAGGAAAGGAAGGAAGGAAGGAAGGAAGGAAGGAAGGAAGGAAGGAAGGAAGGAAGGAAAGGGGAAGGGGAAGGAAAGGAGGAAAGGAGGGAGGGCCGGGTATGGTGGCTCACGCCTGTAATCCCAACACTTTGGGAGGCCAAGGTGGGCGGATCACCTGAGGTCAGGAGTTCAAGACCAGCCTGGCCAACATCACAAAACCCCATCTCTACTAAAAATAGAATGACCGGGCATGGTGGTGGGCGCCTGTAACCCCAGTTACTTGGGAGGCTGAGGCAGAAGAATCACTTGAACCCTGGAGATGAAGGTTGCAGTGAGCCACAATGTGCCATTGCACTCTAGCCTGGATGATAGAGTGAAACTCTGTCTCAAAAAAAAGAAAAGAAAGGAAAGAAAGGAAGGAAGAAAGGAGAGAAAGAGAGAAAAGAAAGAGAGGAAGGAAGGAAGGAAGGAAGAAAGGAAGGAAGGAGAGAGGAAGGAAGAAAGAAAAGAAAAGAAAAAAGAGAGGAAGGAAGGAAGGAGAGAAAGACAAAGAAAGAAAGAAAGAAAGAAAGAAAGAAAGAAAGAAAGAAAGAAAGAAAGAAAGAAAGGAAGGAAGGAAGGAAGGAAGGAAGGAAGGAAGGAAGGAAGGAAGGAAAGAGAGAGAGAGGGAGGGAGGGAGGGAAAGAAGGAAAGAAAGAGAGAGAGAGAAAGAAAAGAAAGGAAAGAAAGAAGGAAGGAAGGAAAGAAAGAAAGAGAAGAGAAGAGAAAAGAAGGCAGGGGGAGAGAGAGAGAGGAAGAAAAAAAGAAAAGAAAAAGGAAAGGAAAGGAAGAAAGCAGGCAGGCTGTACACGGTGGCTAACCCCTGTAATCCCAGCACTTTGGGAGGCAGAGGAGGCAGATCACGAGGTCGGGAGATCAAGACCATCCTGGCTAAGACGGTGAAACCCCATCTCTACTAAAAATATTAAAAAAATAAATAAAAATAAAATTAGCCAGGCATGGTGGCGGGCGCTTGTAGTCCCAGTTACTCAGGAGGCTGAGGTAGGAGAATGGCGTGAACCCAGGATGCGGAGCTTGCAGTGAGGGGAGATCACGCCACTGCACTCCAGCCTGGGCAACAGAACAAAACTCCAGAGAGAGAGAGAGAGAGAGAATCACAAAGCCTAGATCCTATTGATCACTGAGCCTTGCTGACAGTAAGGAAACACCAAATCCATTGCTGTAGGTTTCACTTCCCGAATAAAGAATTGATGACTCGAGAAAGTAAAGTGTTTGCTTTAGTGGGTTTTGCTGAAAACCATTGACTTATTGTCTTTCCTCACTCCCTGACCCTCCTTCCACATCCAAGTGTCAGAGAGCCCTTCCAACTGCCTTCCACATGATATTCCCATCACCAGCCAGTTTCAGGTCTTAGCACATCTATCCCCAGTCTATTTCTGGAGTCTCCTAACTACTTTCCCTGCCTCCAATTTTCTTCCTTTCCCCTCCCTCCCTCCTACAATTGCCAAATTAATCTTCCTAAAACAGTGCTGTCACTCCCTTCCTTCAATAACTATGCACTCACTGCCTACATGCCTACAGCAAGAATGTCAACCCTGCTAGATGACAGAATGACCTAAATTAAAATTCCGACGCCCAGGCCCCACTCCCTATCCCTCCATAGAATCTGATTCTGTAGAACTGGTCTTGGACCCCAGCCTATGTGTTTTTAAAAGCTTGGGCATACGTGATTTTGAGGCACAACCAAGGATGAAAACGATTGGCTTACAGATATGGTTCAAACTCCTTAACCCGCCCTCAACCCGCTCCTCCAAACCTACTCCCAATGCTATTCCAATTAAGAATTAACCCCCACCCCTAAGACTTGAATGAAGGGCTAGGGCTGAGGCAGCTTCTGCAGGGGCTTCACCCAAAGCCCCCACCAAGCACACACAACCAGCGAAGTGGATGACCAGATAAAAGACCAGCTCAAAGATACAACAGATACACAGACAAGAAAAACAGATGCCTACACACAACCAGCGAAGTGGATGACCAGATAAAAGACCAGCTCAAAGATACAACAGATACACAGACAAGAAAAACAGATGCCTGGACCCTGCTTCCGTTCCTGAGTTTATCATATCTGAAGAAAGGTGTTCACAGACCTAAGATTTCGTGGGCGATGGAATCATGAAAGTGCAGTGAAGGGACTGTTAACCTTCCACTTACATGACTAACAACAGTTTCCTCCAGTATAAGACGAAAATAATTACAATATCTGCTCCGGAGGACATTGCAAAGCTTGCATGAGACAATAAGAATGAAAACGTTTTATGCTATAAAGTGCTTCACAAATGTAAGGGAGCATTTCTGGGTAATCTTGCGATCTGGCTCACCACTTTTTAAAAATAGTTTGAATGAGGTGTGATGCATATAACACAAAATTCACCCATTTTAAATGTGCCAATTTTTTTTTGTGGGGGGGAATTAATAAGTTCATTTCTTGAATTGGTCTTTGAATCTCAATTAGTTTCCAATAGAAATAATGCTATAAATCTTGGTTAAGTTCCCAGGCCAGCTCTCAAAAGTTTAACCCCAAATAGAGCTGAACTAGAGTATAAATAATTGCCAGGCTGAATCCTGGGTCCTAGCAGGAGAAGGCCATAGGACATACAAAGGACAAGGTGGGAACAGGGTTTCCTTCTCCTTTCCCAAGTACAGGATGCCCCTAGGAATATCTATGAGATGGGAAAAACTTCCCTCTGCTGCTCTCTCTAGATCCAAGTGTGATCCTTGGATTGCCTGCATTAGAACTCATTTATTCAACAGAAATGTATTGAGAGCTGCAATGGGCCAAGCATCTGTTCTTGGCCCCTGTCCCACATTGGGAATCAATCTCTGAGAGTAGGCTCCAGGAAGCTGTCGTTTTTTAATAAGCTCTTCAAGAAATTAGGATGTGCAACAAAGTCTGACTCCTGTGCTGGGCTGAGTTTCCTTAAATTTAGGATGCCCTAAGCCATTCAGACCAAGGCCAGACAAAAGTATCTATTACCTACCTCCCCTCCAACCAACACAATCCCCTTCCCCTCAGTGCAACTCCTGTCTGCTCAGTAATAAAAGGAACACATAGCATCTTGCACTGCCCCTGAACATCTCTGTATTTTCCAAATTTTCTTGTTTGGTATTTTAAAGTTAAGGAGAGAATATAAACAGTAACATAGGTAAAGCTGGATCTTATAATTCTCTGTATTTCCCTGATCAGGGCTCTCTTATAATTGCGTTTAACATTTGTTTATTGTCTCTCTCCCTCTTGAACACAAGCTCCTTTGTCTACGATATTCCTAGTGCCTTACACAGTGACTGGCACCTAGTAGGTGCTCAATAAAAATCAGTTGAAAGTTGTAAAAGATAACAGTAATCTCTGGAAGTTAAGATTCCCATATGGTTGCTGATACTCGCAGGGGTAGTCAAATTTTTCAGAGTCTGCCTTTAAACCCTTAATGGATGCCTGATAATTCTCTGCAGTTTCTGACAGATAAATTAAGAGGAAATAAGAGTCCAAGCCATGTGAAGAAAGACAATTTGGGACTCAGGAGCCATTGTAAGGCAGGCTGGCCCTGGGAACAGCCTGCAACAGGCTCTTGCTTTACCACCCCTTCCTGGTTCCACACCTGAGCACTGGACCTACCCTGCCCAGGCCCACCGAGGCCCAGGTACCCCCAACACTTCCTGACTTGGATGAAGTGCTATGCCGTGGGCCATGGGATCTGGCTTCTCTAGTGGCCATCCAGAGGAGGCAGGAACACCATCTAAAAATACGGGTGAGTTGAAGCCCCATGGGTGAACTTTGACCAATGAGAGATGGAGGATAAGATCCTGCAGATAAACTCTTTTCTTCCTCACGTCCCAAAAAGACTGTTTTGAGGCACGGTGGCTCCAATGTGCCTCTCTGGAGATCTGTCACGTGATCCCAAATGCTTTGTGTTTCTTGTGAAGCTTCAGCCGGCTTGGCAACGTCATCATGAGCTTACTATCCTGCCTGTTACGGGTTGAATTGTGCCCCCAAAAACATATGTTGAAGTCCTACCCCCCAGTATCTCAGAATGTGAACTTATTTGGAAATAGTCATTGCAGATGTAATAAAAGATGAGGTTATACTGGAGTTGGGTGAGTCCTTAAGCCAAGGTGACTGGAGTTATAAGAAGATGAGAGACACACAGACATAGACACAAGGAGAGAATACCACGTGACAACAGAGGCCAAGATGGGCATTACGCCACCACAAGCCAAAGAACGTCTGGGGCTACCAGAAACTGGAAGAGACAAGGAAGGATCCTCCTCCTAGAAGCTTCCAAGGAAGCATGGCCCTGCCAGCACCTTGCCTTCATATTTCTAGCATCCAGAACTGTGGGAGAACATCTTTCTGTTGTTTTAAGCCAACCCGTGTGTATTAGCAGTACTTTGTTATGGCAGTACTTGGAAATTAGTACACAGGCTCGCTTCCATTTTCCCCTAACTCATGCTGTGCCCTGAAATTGTCCTTCTATAAAGTGTTAGCACAGAAACTTTGCCTAAGGCTCTGTTTTCTAAGGCAGTTAACAAGATTTTATATATATATACATATATATGTGTGTGTGTGTGTGTGCGAGTTAAAGTACATAGTGAACTTTTATCAATGATAGATGATTTTTAATATATATGCATTGACAAGCATTATATATAATACATATAATGCGTTGACTATATATGCATTACAAGCGTATATCTATATGCATGTAAATGCATAAATTACTTTTGAAAGGATACATAAGAAACTGGTAAAAAGGGTTGCCTCTGGGGAGGAGAAGTGGGTGGCTGCGGGACAAGGACAGGTTAGAGAATTTTGTTTTCCTTTTTGTACCCTTGTCATGGTGGATGATATGGATTTGTTAGTTCTTTTTTTTAGGTAAATTTAAAACATTTTAAAGACAATTGCCTAGGAGGGTCTCTGAGGCTCTAAGAAGGACAAAGAGAGTATAGAGGGACTTGTGTAGACCTGATAACAGGTAAGGAGGGGTGTGGATGTCGCAAAAGATGCCAGCGTATTCTCGACCAAAGGTTAGTCAAGATGAATTAAGTTTCAGGAAATAAACAAGGGCAGGTGTCTCTCTCCACTACAGAGCTAACACTCGAGCAACCCCAGGACAGAGAACTCTCCAGAGAGAAGAAAGAGAAGGAGAAAATACTGACTTGAGCAAGTTTAAAACTAAAATGACCAAGAAACACATTTAAGTGTCTCAATTTGCTTGGAATTCACTATTTTGTTATTATTGTTTGTATTTAATCAGTAGTCAAAATGGGAGCTCAAGATATTGTTTAAATTACAGAAAAACAAAATTAGATATTTGAGGGATACTCGAGGTTATAGCTCGGGAAATATACCCACAAACTGAGAGGATTTGGTTTAATCCTCTCAGCCACCTCTATAAGATTAATATCCCCATTTTACAGATGAGAAAAACCAAGACCTGGAGAAGTTCAATGACTTAATCAAGATTACACAACTTTGAGGACAGGCATAGGGGCTCACACCTGTAATCCCAGCACTTTGGGAGGTGGAGGAGGGCACATCATCTGAGGTCAGAAGTTCGAGACCAGCCTGGCCAACATGATGAAACCCCATCACTACTAAAACTACAAAAATTAGCCGAATATGGTGGCACACGCCTGTAATCCCTGCTACTCAGGAGCCTGAGGCACAAGAATCACTTGAACGCAGGAGGTGAAGGTTGCAGTGAGCCAAGATCATGCCACTACACTCCAGCCTGGGCTACTGAGTGAAACTCTGTCTCAAAAAAAAAAAAAAAGATTATACAACTTCTAAGTGTTAGAGCTGAGACTTGAATCTAGGCGCATCTAGACTCCAAACCTGATCCTGTCTTCGGGACTGCAGATTTCCTTTTGAGTGGGGTTTATTCCGGCATTTCTAAGAGAGGCTCACACATCTGTCAACTAAGAGGTTGGTTGGCTCTTAAGGACCAAATCATGCTCTTGGGTTGGGGGTAGAAGAGGCAGAATCAGGGGAGGAATGGAAGACATACAGGGAGAGACGTGAACTTCCACTCCCATCCATCTCTGTATCCCTTCTTGGAGAAGGGTCTGTTGCCTAAATGGCTCCTTCTTCCTTCAATACAATTTGATCTAAGTATGTCTCTCATTCTACCCTAATTCCTGACAACCCAATGTTTTGGGGGCCTGATTTAAAATGGCTTGAAGCCAGATGTGGTGGCTCACACCTGTAATCCCAGCACTTCAGGAGGCTGAGGTGGGCAGATCACTTGAGCTCAGGAGTTCAAGACCAGCCTGGCCATCATAGTGAAACCTCATCTTTACTAAAAATACAAAAATTATCCAGGCATGGTTGCAGGGGCCTGCAATCCCAGCTACTCAGAGGCTAAGGCAGAAGAATCGCTTGAACCCAGGAGGGAGGCAGAGGTTGCAGTGAACCGAGATTGCGCTACTGCACTCCAGCCTGGGCAACAGAGACACCATCTCAATGAAAAAATTAAAATTAAAATTAAATTAAATGGCTTGAGTTGACAGGATAGACCATTGTTCATGCAATAGGATATCTGTTATTGCCAGAGCATCCCTCAAGGTACAATCTGTGTGTGCCTTAACAGTAATTTTCCCTAAAGGCAAATGAGGTATGAGGTCCGAGTTATTCCTGAATAGGACTAAGAGTCAGGAGGGCACAGATAAACTTTCCTCCACTGAGGTGTTAATAATTATTTGTTAAATAAGTGGATGGATGGAGATGGATGGATGGATGGATGGATGGATGGATGGATGGATGGATGGATGGATGATGGGTAGATGATGGTTAGACGGATGGACTATCTCCTCAGGACCTCTGTTCGTTCTTCACTATCCTTTAATTTATGGTAGCTTACATCATTTCCTTATGTTTCCACCTTCTGTGCTTGGCCTCACTCAGAGATGGATCTAAGGCTGGACTAAAAAGTGGGTCCTCTGTCTATCACAGACTATTCTCTCAGCTTGACTTTATACAATTCAAAGGTTTCTGCTTCGGACCAGTTCTGTGTGATTAAAGGGCAACAATGTTTCTGGCACACACTTGTAGATTGTTTATACAAAAATAAAAAGGATAACTCAGAGTATGGAAACTGGAAATCATTTGTCCTAATTATGGGTAGTAATAGGAGAGCTTTGTGTTCACTAAACACGCCTGCCCACTTGGCCCGCAGAGTTACTCAGTTCACCTCTGTTTTTATGTTTTGGCCTGTTGTCTGACCTCCAGGGCAGTTAACTCATTTTCCATCACTCCTTTCTTGCACTTTCCATTCCCATTGAACTGAACCACTTGGTCTGATTTTCTTTTTGTTCTCCATTGTCAAGAGAGAGGTTCTATAATCTCAAACTATAATTGTAGATCTGACTATAACTCCTTGCAGTTCTGAGTTTTTGCTTCATGTATTTTGAAGCTGTTTTGAGGTGTATAAATTATTAAGATTATGTCATTTTGATGAATTAACACCTTTGTCATTATGAAATTATCTTATCTCTAGTAATATTCTTTGTTCTGAAACTTATTTTGTCTGGTATTAATATAACCACTTTAGTTTTGTTTTGACAAGTGTTAGCATGGCATATCTTTTT
Organism: Rhinopithecus bieti; assembly: GCF_001698545.2. NCBI lineage: Eukaryota > Metazoa > Chordata > Mammalia > Primates > Cercopithecidae > Rhinopithecus > Rhinopithecus bieti. Next base: position 455,887 of record NW_016826821.1, on the reverse strand, counting down.
GCATCCTTTTGCCTTTAACCTATTCATGTATTTATATTTAAACTGAGTTCTTTTCCTTTTTCTTGGAGATGGAGTTTCACTCTGCCACCCAGGCTGGAGTGCAGCAGCCTGATCTTGACTCACTGCAGCCTCCACCACCTGTGTTCAAACGATTCTCCTGCCTCAGCCTCCCAAGTAGCTGGGACTACAGGTGTGCGCCACCACACCCAGCTAGTGCTTTTTTTTTTTGCTTTTTTTGTATTTTTAGTAGAGACAGGGTTTCACCATGTTGGCCAGGCTGGTTTCGAACTCCTGACCTAAAGTGATCCACCCACCTCAGCCTCCCAAAGTGCTGGGATTATAAGCCTGAACCACTGTGACTGGCCTAAAGTGAGTTTCTTACACAGAGCACATAACTGAGTCTTGCTTTTTTTTTAATCCAACATGGCAGCCCCTGCTTTAGTTTCAATATTTAGCCTGTTTACATTTATCACGATTATTCACATGGCTATTATAAACACTATAACATTTATCATGATTATAACATATGCTATGTGTTTTCTGTTTCTCCCATTTATTTTTTACTCACATTTCCCTCTTGTCCTCATTTTTTTTAAGTAATTGGGTATTTCTCATGACTCTATTTTTATCTCCTTTGTTGACTTATTAGCTATAACTCTTTGCTGTGCTATTTTAGTGGTTGTGTTAGGATTTAGAGTATGCATCTTTAACTTATTGTTTACCTTCAAGTGATATATCACTTCATATAGAAGAGTCTTACAACAAGGCCTGGACGCCTATAATCCGAGCACTTTGGGAGGCCAAGGCAGGTGTATTTGCTTGAGCTCAGGAGTTCAAGACCAGCCTGGGTAACATGTAACCCCATCTCTACAAAAAATACAACCATTAGCCAGGTGTGGTGGCATATGTCTCTAGTCTTAGCTACTCAGGAAGCTGAGTTAGGAGAATCACTTGAGCCTGGGAGGTTGAGGCTGCAGTGAGCAGTGATCATGCCACTCCAGCCTGACTGACAGTGAGACCTTGTCTCAAAAAAAAAAAAAAAAAAAAAGAACCTTACTTCTTCTATTTGTATACTTCTATTGTATTAGTATTGTATACTTCTATTTCTCCCCTCCTGGCCTTTGTAGTATTGCTGTTATAGATTTACCCCTACATAATTATTAAATTATTTTTGCTGTAAACAGTCAATTATCTTTTAAAGAGACTTAGCTAAGAAGAAAGAAGTCTTTACATTGTCTATATAGTTGTCATTTCTGGTGCTCTTTATCTTTTAGGTAGATCCAGGTTTCCATCTGGTATCATTTTTTTCCTGCCTGTAAGATTTCCAATAACATTTCTTGCAGAGTTAAGTCTGCTGCGGAGGAGTTCTTTCAGCCTTTGTAGATCTGAAAAAGTATTTCACCTTTGTTTTCGAAAGACATTTTCTTTGAGTGTGGAATCCTCATTTGACAGGGCTTTTTGTTGTGCTTTCTGTTTAGTACATTAAAGATGTCATTCCACTGTCTGCTAGCTTGCTCTGCTTTCATGAGAAGTCTTCTGTCATCCTTATCTTCGTTTCTCTGTACAGAAATGTGTCTTTTATTTTCTCAACTGCTTTTGGTTTTCTCTTTATCACTGATGTTTAGCAATTTAAGTGTGATGTGCCTTGGTTTGTTTTTTTGTTTTTTTGGTTTTTTTTTTTCATGTTTCTATGCTTGGGTCTGTTAAGTTTCTCAGGTAGGCAAGTTTATAGTTTCTCTCAAACTTAGAACATTTTTGACTAATATTATTTTTGGCATACCAGCCCCATTTCAAGGACTCCATTCTCCAATTCCACTTCCATTAGGCCGCTTGAAGTTCCCCCACAATTCACTGATGCTTTGTTATTCTCTTCTGCAATGTATACTGTGTTATTAGTCCTATTGAGTGCATTTTTCATTTCAGACATTGTAGTTTTCATCTCTAACAGCTCAATTTAGGTTTATTTTATATCGTCCATGTTTTTCTGTCATGTTCAGTCTTTCCTCTAGCTTCTTGAAATATGGAATATGTAATAATAACTTTTACAATATGTTATATACAAATTCTATCATCTGTGTTATTTCTGGGTCAGTTTTGACTAATTGACTTTTGTCTTCACTCTAGGTTGTATTTTCCTGCTTTTTTGCATGCCTGATACTTTTTGTTTGAATGCCAAATATTGTCAATTTTACCTTGTTGGATGACTAGTATTGTATTCATACAAATATTCTTAAGCTTTGTTATGGGATGCCATTAAGTTACTTGGAAAGAGTTTGATCATTTCAGGTCTTACTCTTAAACTTTGTTAGGCCAGATCAGAGCTGCATTTAATTTAGGGTTAATTTTCCCCCCTCCTACCAATGCAAGATACTCCTTGGTACTCTAATTAATGCTGCCTGAATTATGAGGCTTTCCACTCTGGCTGCTGGGAAGAGGCATTATCTGAGGCTCTCTGTGAGTACCCTCTGAGCACCATTCCCTCAAATCCTTTTGGGTGGCTCTTTGTCTGGTTATTGGGGTATTAGTTTCCTATTACTGCTGCAACAAATTACCACAAACTTAGTGACTTGAAACAACACCACAAATGTATCATCCCCAAATCAAGGTGTCAGCAGGGTTACATTCCTTCTGGAGGCTCTAGGGGAGAATCTGTTCCCTGCCTTTTCCAGGTTTTAGAGGCTGCCTGTACTCCTTGGCTTGTGGCCCCTTCTTCTATTTCAAGGCCAGCAGCATAGCATCTTCAAATCAACCTCTCTCTCTCTTAGTCTCTCTGACCACTGCTCTGTCATGTCACATCTTACTCCCTCTTATGATTACATTGGGCCCACCAGGATGAACCAAGGTAACTTTGCATCTCAATCTCTTTAGCCTAATCACATGTGTAAAGTTCTTTTTGTCCTGTAAGAGATTCCAGAGATTAGACATAGACATCTGGGGTGGGAGGGATAATCCAGTCTGTAAAGTGGTCCATTACGTATGATTCTTGATAGTTACTACACCAATGTCATCTTATTCTCTGTAGCCAACATCATGACACAAACTATTAGTATTTTTTTTAAGCGATTTTGTTTGTTGTCTCAAACTGACCCAGTCTCAGAAGTCTGTAACAGCTTAACCTTCCAGAAAGCAAGCTCAGCATGACAGGTCTGGGACCAAGGAATGCCTTTCTCTGGCAAACAGTAGCGATGCCCAGTGATGCTGACCTTCTGTGGTAGGAACAGTCAGGGAGAAATAGTAACTCTTTTAGGCCCATGTAACTTTTGAATGTTTATACAACTCAAGTTACTTAAGACAACCAATTTGGAGGGCAACTTGACAACATCTAATAAAGTTGAAGACATACATACCCTCTGACCCAATAACTCTGCTCTAAGCGTTGACCTTAAAACTCCCACATGTACACGAAGGGACTTGTACAAGAAAGTCCATTACAACTTAGTTAGCAGTAGCACAAAATTGGAAACATTGATAAGAGGATGAATAAACTGACATATAATCATTGTCTGAGTTCTCCAAAAAACAGACTCTGAGACAAAATACAAGTAGTTTATATGGGACGTGTTCTCAAATGTTTGACAGCAAAACATGACACTAAGGAAGAAGCCAACAAGCCACAAGGTGTGTTCTTGTGGTAGACATGGATGTGCTGCCCAGCTTCGGGAAGCTGTAGAGGTTGGTGTCAGCAGAGGGCCTTCAGCTGTCAGCTCCTCCAGGGTCTGCCTCAGCCATAGACAGCAGCCTCACCCAAGGTCATGCCCACTTCAGGACAGCCCACAGCCAGGGACTGAGCAAGGTCGGGGTATAAAGACCCAGCCATTTGGGTCCACCATGAGATACTCTAATGGGTGCTACTGTACTTGCTCCCCAGCTCCCTGCAGGTGCACCAAGGCTTTATCAGGCCAGCATCACGGTTCTTCTCCTTCTGCCCAGTCCTGCGTTCCCCTGTTTCCTTTTGCAGGTGTTGATTCCTAATAAACATCTTACAACCCAAATTCCAACTCAGTATCTGCTTCTGGAAAACCTGGCCTGAGGTGATTATCAAGCAAGTTACCACTGTGGGCAGTGAACTGCAGCTTAATCCTGCTGGGAAATTCTAGGAGGCAGTATAGAGTGATGCCTCAGAGTTATCCTCCCTGAGGAGCAAGGGAGCTGGGTTATTTATCCACCAACTTCCATCAGTCATTGGTGAGGGCTGTTCCTTGGGGTTGTTAAATCCCAGGCTTTTGGGCCTGCTCCATGTAGCAACAGAGCATGCTCCAACAGTGGAAGAAAGCCCGTGGACAATGATGTGTGGGTGCTGGCAGTGGGAGCCAGAGAAATGCTGAGTGTTCAGAGGATATAGGCAGGCAAGATACCAACAGAGATTGCTACATTCACAGAAAGGAATATTAAACAGTTGTGATGTAGAATTAGCTATTTGTATCAATATGGATGAATCTGTCTACGGCCATACCACCCTGAACATGTCCAATCTTGTCAATATGGATGAATCTCACCAAAACAATATTGAGTGAAAAAAATAAGGCTCAGAAGGATCCAAACAGCATTATATAAATTAGAGAAAATTCAAAACGTGCAAAACAAAATATTTTAAGAAAGATATACACACACACACATATATATATATAGCAAAAGTAGAAAAATATGAACAGTAAATTCAGGAAAGTCATAGTATCAACAAAGAGGGAGGGATGGAATGGAATCAGGAATCAGGAAGAGGCCTCGACTACATCTTAAATGTTTTAATTTTTTGGCTGGGTAGAAGGTACACATATGACCATTATATTATATTCTAAATTTTTTTGTATGCCCCAAATTTAAAAAAATAAAATGTTGTAATAAACAGGCTAGACTTAGTGGCTCACACCTGTAATTCCAGCACTTTGGGAGGCTAAGGCGAGAGGATCACTTGAGCCCAGGAGTTCAAGACTAGCCTGGGCAACAGCAAGACACTATCTCTACAAAAAATTTTAAAAATTATCCTGGCATGGTGGCACATGCCTGTAGTCCCAGCTACTTGGGAGGCTGAGGAGGGAGGATCACTTGAGCCCAGCAGTTTGAGGCTGAAGTGAGTTATGATTACACTACTTGACTCCAACCTGGGCAATAGAGTAAGAACTTAAAAATAATTATAATAAACAAAGTAAAATCTTATTTAAAAAATTCAAATGATCTAAAAGACAAGAGGATTGGCCATTGTGAAAAAAAAAAAGATTTGTTTTGTTTTTAAATCAAAATAGCATTAAGGATATTTTAAATTTAAAACTCTTTCATGACAAGCGTATAAGAAAATGTAATAGGCGCTACCACTGGAGAGCTGAAACACTTTCAACTTCACATCTTTTTTCCTTTTTCACTTTTATGTTAGGTTCAGGGGTACATGTGCATATTTGTTACACCGGTAAACTTGTGTCATGGGTGTTTGTTGTACAGGTCATTTTGTTACTCAGGTACTAAGCCTAGTACCCAGCAGTTATTTTTTCTGATCCTCTCTCTCCTCCCATCCTCCACCCTCTGATAGGCCCCAGTGTGTGTTATTCCCCTCTGTGTATACATGTGTTCTTATTAGTTAGCTCCCACTTGTAAGTGAGAACACGTGGTATTTGGTTTTCTGATTCTGTGTTTATTTGCTAAGGATAATGGTCTTCAGCTCCCTCCATGTTCTTGCAAAGGACATAATCTCATTCTTTTTCATGGCTGCATAATATTCCATTGTGTATATGCACCACGTTTTCTTTATCCAATCTGCCATTGATGGGCATTTAGGTTAATTCCATGTCTTTGCTATTGTCAACAGTACTACAGTGAACATACATTCACATGTGTCTTTATGGTAGAATGATTTATATTCCTTTGGGTATATACCCAGTAATGGGATTGCTGGGTTGAATGGTAGTTTTGTTTTTAGCTCTTTGAGGAATCGCCAGTGCTTTCCACAATGGTTGAACTAATTTACACTCCCACCAACAGTATAGAAGCATTTCCTTTTCTCTGCAACCTCACCAGCATGTTATTTGACTTTTTAATAATAGCCATTCTGACTGGTATGAGATGGTTTCTTATTGTGGTTTTGACTTGCATTTCCCTTATGATCAGTTCACACCTTTTTTATTGTTTGAATTATTTTTAACATGAGCAGGTACAGCTTTATTAAAAAATTTAAAGCACCTGTAATTCTATCAACCTAACACCACTATTTTCATTTTCATTAATTCATTTTCCAAACATTGTTCACGTGCATACACACTTTGCTAAGTTGTAATCATATCATACATGTATTTTATACTGTTTATACTTAATCATGTATGATATGTACATAAATGTTTCTCCATTTCTATATAGTCTAAATAATAATCTTTTTTCTTTTGAAACAGGATCTCATTTTGTCACCCAGGCTGGAGTGCAGTGGCATAATCTCTGTTCACTGCAGCCTCAACCTCCCAGGCTCAAGTGATCCTCCCACCTCAGCTTCCCAAGTAGGTGGGGCCACAAGCACGCACCGCCATGCCTGGCTAATTTTCGTATTTTTTGTAGAGATGAGGTTTCATCATGTTGCCCAGACTGGTCTCGAACTCCTGGGCTCACATGATCCTCCTGCCTTGACCTCCCAAAGTGTTAGGATTATAGGCGTGATCCACCACACCCAACCTAAAGAATCATAATTTTAATGGTTACTTAATGTTCTGTCCTGTTGATGCATAGTAGTTCACCAACCATTTCCTTATTTGAGATATTTATACTGCTTCTAAATTTCAGATATTGAAATAACTTTATGATAAATATACTTGTGGAGATTTTTATGTTAAATATAGCCTTAGCAGAAACCCCAGGGGTGCAATTACTAAGTCAGAGGGTGTGTCTTTGCCCCGTAACACACAAAACTTTTCCTTTGATGACGATTGTTTACTTAAAGCCCTGGGGCCTCCCAAATGCCTGGGAATCTTCGTTTTAGACTTAACCTATTTTAGGCTTGGTTTTGTTTTACTGGATTCTCAGGAGAGCAAAGGAGACAGCTGTGAGCAGATCGGCAAATCCCAGTTTGCCCAAAGAAATGTCTGTTTTCCAAGGGGCATAAAGAAATCAGGAGTAAAGCAGATCTGATTTCTAATTCTGATCTTGCTACTGGCAAATTGTGTGGACTCAGGAAAATGACTGGCCCTCCCTAAGACTTAGTGTGCTTACCTCTGAAATGGAGCTGTCAATCACATCGCCCTCACAGTCTTGTTCTGATGATGAAGTGAGAAAATGCCCACAAGGTGCTGGTTGCAGCAGCTAGTGCAGAGTAAGTACTCAGTGGATATGCGCTGATCCAAAGTAAGGTCAGCAAAAACATTCTTCCCACAGACCCGCATAAAGCAAAGTCCTGAATGAGGGGCTAGCGGAGTTGCCTTCCAGCTGATATTTCTCAATGGCTCTAATGCTGGTGAGAGTTAACTAACTGGAGGAAGCCGGGGGAGAGATAGAATGGAAAGAATCTTCTCTGGAACTACCAGCCCGTATTCTTTGCATTGCCATATCTAGCATGGAAATGAGAGAAAAACTGATGCTTACTGAGCAACTATGATGTCCCAGGTGCTTCATGTACATTTTCTCCCCAGGCCTCCCTGCAGGGGTAAGGGAAGGCTGCAAAGGTACAGGAATGGATGTTGAGGCTGTCCAGACATCTTGCAGCTGAATGTGCGAGATGCTAGCCCTGCATCTCCCAGCTGAAGAACTGTACTCAGTTTGTCTCATCTGTAAGATGGGGAATGATCATTGTGCTGGGAAGAAATCATTTTTATAAAACACTGGGCACATAGTAAGCACCGGCAGTAGCTATAACGAGCAGCTTGCCCCAGGTGACCCAGAAAGTGGCAGCTCTGAGACTGGGGCTGGGTCTCCTGCCTCCAGAGCCCACATTTTTTCCACTGCATCACATTTACCTCTATACAAATGCCCGTGGTCCGTGTGATACAAAATACTTGAGAAATACTTCTATGGCAATTCAAGTAAAGGATTCTTCTGGGCCCTTTGTTTCAAGTGTTCTGTAATCAAAGAATTTATCCTTCCAGTCATTTCTGAAAGCATCCCTTCTTTTTCAGGAGCTTAAAAAGGATGCGGTCCCAAAACATAGAAGGATTTACTCCAGATCCAAGAAGAGAGTCAGGAACAGAGAGCCTGATGCCCTCACCTGGAACTCTCCCATCTCCCCGGATGAGGACCTTCTCCAGAATTGCAGGGCACCCACACAAGACCAAGCAAGTTCAGAGAAAAGCGAAACCTGACTTTAGAGCCTCTGGAATGTTCACTACACCTCGTTGAACCTGTTTGGTTCACAGGTAAGGAAACCGAGGCCCAGTCAGTCACGAGGCCCAGTCAGTCACGTTGGTCATGACTGCTACTGGCATTTGTGTCTGAGACAAAATTACTAACCACCTTTGTGCTTCTGGTAAACAGTGTTTGAGGTTCAGTGTCAATGTGAGCAGTCATATATGAGAACATCTCTGACTGTGCAGCTAATTACCACCTTTCTAAAGTAATCTCTGCCTGAAATGTGCTGTGGCTGGAGCAGTTCAATTTCAGCATTGAATGTGAAGTGACCATATGCTCCGCAGGCACACAGGGATCTGAATTAGGAGAAAGTTGTTCCACTTGTCAACATGGAAGGAAGCGTTGTGTATTTCTTCTTTCTGGTGCCAGATTTAGCACAGGGAGGCTTCTGCCAGATAATTCCTCTTTGCAGTTGTCCTTATAGGAGGGTCTTAACCCACCACACTAGGTTATTTTCAGCGTGGTGAAGCAAAAAAGGAACACTAGTAGCAGAAGACCAGGCTGAAGGAATTGGCTCTGCCCATGGTAGGTAACAAATGGGCTTTGTGGGCCGGGCGCGGTGGCTCAAGCCTGTAATCCCAGCACTTTGGGAGGCCGAGACGGGTGGATCACGAGGTCAGGAGATCGAGACCATCCTGGCTAACACGGTGAAACCCCGTCTCTACTAAAATACAAAACTAGCCGGGCGAAGTGGCGGGCGCCTGTAGTCCCAGCTACTCGGGAGGCTGAGGCAGGAGAATGGCGTAAACTTGGGAGGCGGAGCTTGCAGTGAGCTGAGATCTGGCCACTGCACTCCAGTCCGGGCGACAGAGCGAGACTCCGCCTCAAAAAAAAAAAAAAAAAAACAAATGGGCTTTGTGATTCTGAGCCTCAATTCTCATTTATCTAGAAAATGGGTGCATTAATATTTACTGTATCTAGACCTACAGCTTTAAATAAAATCTATAGACTGAAGCCTCCCCGGTGTGATTCATATATACAATTAGGTTCTAGATTCATATATATGACTGTCTACCAGACCTTGCTCTTGAGACCCAGCCCCTGTCTCACCGCTGCCACTTTCTTGATCTGGGGCAAGTTACCAATCACAGCTACCACTGGGGTCTACTATGTGCCAGGAGCTTCATAAATATGATTTCTTCCCAGCACAATCGTCATCCCTCATTTTACAACAATCAACATGCAAAAATGAAGCTTTCCATTTCCTGCCCCCTAAACCTGCTCCTCCCCTCGTCTGCCTCTTCTCTGTGACACCACTGGTTTGCATTCACCTGCTCAGGCCAAAGACCCAGGAGGCCTAACTCCTCTCCCCTTCTCTCCTGCTCCACACTTTTAATCCGTCCGCAAGTCCTGCCAACTTTACCTGCAAAACATCCAGAAGCTGACCCTTTCTCGTCACATACACTATGTCCACATAACTCCTGCCACCGCTTTATCAAAATAATATTTTTAAATGCATAAAATAAAATACAGAGACTTATAAAGGAAACCAATCATATTAAAATATATTTACCAAAATATTTTAAAGAATAGATTTATGAGATATTAATGTATGTGCTTTGTTATTACTGCATTAAATAAAAAGATCTGGTGGCAAGTCTAATGACTATTGTAATTCCAAAGTAGTGATAAGCATAAGCAATATTTCCAGAGAGCTGCGGGGACTGGATATAATGTGATATAAAAACATCTGTGATTTCTAGTGGTGACAAAGTCCCAGGCACTGCTCATATTATTGTAGTTTGTTGTCTACATTTACCATTGAAAAGAGTGCTAAAACCTAGTTAGAGGCCAGGTGCAGTGGCTCATGCCTGTAATCCTAGCACTTTGGGAAGCTGAGGTGGGTGGATCACTTGAGGCCAGGAGTTCAAGACCAGCCTGGCCACCATGTCATAACCCTGTTTCTACTAAAAATATAAAAATTAGCCAGGCATGGTGGTGCACGCCTATAATCCCAGCTACTCGGGAGGCTGAGGCATGAGAGTCACTTGAACCCTGGGACGGGGCGGAAGTTACAGTGAGCCAAGATTGTGCCACTGCACTCCAGCCTGGGTGACAGAACCAAACTCAACCTAGTTAGAGGTTCGTGAAAATAAAGACTCACACGCACACATACATAATACATCCCCCACTTAGAAGCACATAAACACACACACTCACACACCCACATACATATTCCTCCACTTAGAAGTACACAGACTCCCTACATTCTGGTTGAGAACATGTGACTGAGTGCACACCACAGGTGGCCCTGGCCTGGGTGTTTGCAGCAGCCTCCCGATGCACCTCCACGCGTCCAGCCTGGCCTCCTCCAGTCTGTTCTCTGCTTGGCAGTCCCAGTGATTACCTCCCAATGGATGTCATATTATATCACTGTCCTACTTCGAACCCTCCAACAACAGCCCATCACCATAAATAAAATCCAAAGTCCTCACCACAAACAACGAGGCCCCAGATCATCTGGAAACCACCTTTGCAAAAATTGTATCAGTGAGAAAAATTATAACAGTAAGCTAAGCTAACCTTCCCCTACTCTTGCCTTTCCCTTAATTATTCCTGGGCTGTTGGGCTGAGCTAACTTTGGAAGACCTTTAGGCTGCAGTGTAAATAATAGGCCTTGCGCCAAACTCGACTGCTTTTGTAAAGCTAATGGGTGGCCATCAGGCTTGGGGGAGGAGAGAAGCCGGAATCCCCCTAAGGTGCAAATATAAACATTGTCAGCCATTATTTGGGAGGTTATAAGATATCCAGCTTGCCCAATTACTCCTGCAAATAACACCACTATTGTAGATTGGCTTTTTCAGATATCTTCCCAGGCTTTATCCATGTCTGACACCCATGGCTCCATCTGGACTGCCAACCCCACTCCTGTGGCCCCACCCAGAAGCGACTCAGCCCTTCAGAGGACAGCTTTGATCCCCAGTGATTTCATTTCCACTCCAACCAATCAGCAGCAAGCACCCATTTCCTGGCTTCCTCACCCCTTCCCCCAAATTGCCTTTGAAAAACCCCTAACCGAGGAGCTTCAGATGATTTGAGTCCAGATTCCATCTCCCACATGGCATGGTCAGGCTTGTGTCTATGAAACTGTTTACTACAATGCTGTGGTCTTTCTTTGTGTAGTGAGCAGGAAGAACCCCTCAAGCAGTTACCGTCTGGACCCTGGCTACCTCCTCGTCCTCATTTCCACCACCCTGCCCTCACTTATTTCATACCGTTCTGCCCAGCGCTGCTTCTCTCTCCAGTACCCACCTGGCTCCTTCACTCCCTTGGGGCCTCTGTTCAAATGTCACCTGCTCAGAGAGGCCTTCTCCGATCCCCACTTCCCCATGTAAAACAGTCCCGCCTCCCAGTCACACTCTACACTCAGGCCCTGCTTTGTGGTCCTGCTGAGATGCATTTGTATGTTTCTGTATCTCTCTGTTACAGTGCACATAAACAGGAGGAGAGAGCCACCCACCAGGAATGTCAGGCGAACATTAGGTGATGGTCAGGCGGTTGTTAACAGTTTCTCTTAAGTAATCATCCATCATAGCCGCTCCAGGGAAAGGCAGTCTCCCAATAGATAGGAAAAAACCTGAAACTGGTTATCCTTAGCTTTCTGATAAGGTCAGGAATTGGGTGAGTGGGCTCACACACGTGCACTCAAAGGCAACATGGTGGAGTTTCACTGGTATATGACCTTATAGGAACACTCGACTGGTAAGGGGAGAACATCTCAAGTGAGCATGCGTACAGCTCTAGTAAACACACTGTGCATGCTCACCTCCCAAGTGCTGGCAGGCCACTGTGCATGCCGACAGGCGACCCCAAGGGAAGAATGAGGGGAGAAGGGACGCAAGATCCCGGAAGTATGCCACCGTATAAAAACCCCAAGTCAAAAGCGCAAAGTGTGCGTTTGTCTCTCAAGTCACCTGCTTAGCCCTCTTCCAAGTGGACTTTCCTTCCTTTCATTCCTGCTCTAAAGCTTTTTTATAAACTTTGACTCCTGCTCCAAAACTTGCCTCAGCCCCTCCTTCTGCCTTATGTCTCTCTGTCGAATTCTTTCTTCTGAGGGGGCAAGAATTGAGGTTGCTGCAGACCCATACAGGTTTGTCGCCAGTAACATTCCTCGTCTGTCTACCCCACTAGAATGTCAGGCCTTATCACTGCTACTGGGATAATGTAAAGAGGCCTATCACGTAGAGGGACAGGGTACACATCTGTAGATTTAATAAGTGGAGAAATATGAGGTCCGGATTCATCAGCCATGAGAGTTCTGGCAAGGAAGAGGCCAGTCAGGACAGCTGCTGGAGGGCTGGACCATGAACAGGACCTCTGCCAGCTGGAGCGTGTCCTCTGCTTTAGTGCCTTGTTACATATACCCCGGTCTACTCATCACTCCTGTTGCCATCAGACACTCCATCTCAGAGCCTGCAGTGAGTCCAGAAGAGAACAGGGCCCCAAGCAGAAGGAAGTCCTGCAGTCACTCAGCCCACCATCCCGGGAGGCATTGCACAAACTCTGCTGTCACCAACATGCCCCTAGGGGTCTTACACTCCCACCCTAGACTAAGACCTCCTCCTGATGCCTCGCAGTGCTCTCCATGAGAGGAGTGTTGAAAAACACGTGTCTAGGGGGTTCTGCCATCCCCTACAGACCAGCGCTCAGTTGCTCCTCCTGGATCTAGCTCTAGTATGGCTTTGCAGGCCTCACTCACAGTCTTGCCCTGAATCCGGGCTCCACTGTCTCCCTGTCTGATGCACCTCGTCTCTCTGTTTCAGTAGAGCTCCAGCTACCATCTACTCCCTGCAACTGGCCTACTGCCCACACCCCAGATCTCTTGTGGAGCTGCCTGAAGAGACAGCCGGCCACAGAAGAAAGCAGCCCTCCTCTTTCATGGCTTCCACGTCTTGAAACAAAAGCAAACAAAACAAAAGCTTGAGTCCCAGCCTGATTCACCAGGTTTGGTTCCCAACTGTTGGAATTCCCTTTCCAGGGCTCTCAGAACCAGGGCTGGCTGGAGGGGTGAAAGAGGCTGGCCCTGAGCCCAGTAATAGGACACCAAGGGGGAGCTCAAAGCTGGGATCTGGGGTGAAGATGGGGTCTTCCAAGCTGGGAGGCAGACACCAGGCCAGAGAAACTGGCCTGCCCCAGCTCAGGCCTCTTAACCCATGCAGGACCAGAGTACAAACAGAGGCCACGGACCACATGCCTCAGTATTTAAAGTTATAAATCAAGCTAACATAACATGAAATCAAATATGTTCTATCCTCCTAGCTTGACAAATACTTTCCTAACGAGATGGAATGCCAGGTTCAGATTTAGAATTTCACACTCCTTAAAGTTCCAAGTCCAAATACAGCATTAGGGGAGGGCCCCCAACCTGGAGGTCTCCTCTCCCCTATTTTCTTTCACTCCCAGCTCTGTCTCACACCACAAGGGATCTCGGGTGAATGCCTCTCGATACCCCAGCCCCCCACAAACAGCTGCTGTTTCCTCCCTTGGCCAAAAGTAAGCGCAGCAGCAGGGCAGTCTGCCCTTGGCTGGAGAGATGGAAGGAGAGGCCATACGGGCCCTGAAAATGCATTTGGGGACTCTTGGGCAGGGAACTTGGGAGTTTCTGGAGTCCCAAGGATGGCCTAGGGGGACAGAGCCACTTGGGCCCATGAGCTCCTTGCCCCATGGGGAAGGGTAGGGCTGGAGGAGGGCCAGGGCAGGCCCTATGAACAGAAGACCCTAGAGTAACTGCCCCGTCCCCAGATCCTGTCACCGAGCAGGCATACTTGGGAGAGTATTAGAGAGTGGAACCCAGGGAGCTTGCCCAAGGCACTAGGAAAGAGAAGTAGAAACCTTGTTAGAGAATGCTAAGGATAGCTGTTAAAGCCTCAGATATTCTACTCATTTTGGCTGTTTCTAAAATCTTCCCCAAAGGAAGATCTTGCTCTCATTGAGGATCTGAGAAAGAATCCTCTGCAAGTAGTTTCAACACATTCTGATCTAAAATTCTGGTGTGTTAGTCAAAATACATTTTGTTGCTTGATGGCTACACTATTCACAAAATATTCTATCCACCCAATTTAAAAATAAGAGCAGGGTATTTAAAACTCTTTCAATAAACACAGATGAAAACAATGAAGCTTGAACTGTTGTTTCAACCTTGTTTTTGAATTATGATCAGCTTAAGGGAGAGATATCAGGGGAAATGGGAATAAAAAGATACAGTGATTCAAAAATAAATGAAGTTTGGCCCTGGCACGGTGGCTCACATCTGTAATCCCAGAGCTTTGCGAGGCCGAGTTGGGAGGATCACTTGAGGCCAGGAGTTCAAGGCCAGCCTGGGCAACATGGTGAAACCCTGTCTCTACTAAAAATACTAAAAGTAGCCAGGCATGGTAGTGTGCACTTGTAGTCACAGCCACTCAGGAGGCTGAGGCAGGAGAATCGCTTGAACCTGGGTGGCAGAGGTTACAGTGATCTGAGGTTGTACCACTGCACTCCAGCCTGGGCGACAGAGTAAGATGCTATCTCAAATAAATAACCTCAGCAAACTAACACGGGAACAGAAAACCAAACACCGCGCGTTCTCACTTGTAAGTGGGAGCTGAACAATAAGAACGCAAGGACACATGGTGGGGAACTACATACACCGGGGCCTGTGGGGTGGGGGCGGGGAGAAGGAGAGCATCAGAATAAATAGCTAATGCATTCGGGGCTTAATACATAGGTGACGGGTTGATAGGTGCAGCAAACCACCATGGCACACATTTACCCATGTAACAAACCTGTACATTCTGCACCTGTATCCCAGAACTTTAAATTTAAAAAAATATTTTGGAAAAAAAAAGAATAATACACAGATGAACATTCTCACATTGGTGCCTTTTAAGACACTATTGCTACAGATTTTAAGACCATGCTGCATTTTTCAACCACAGGCACCAACAGCGATATCATCTCTAGCTACTTGCCCTGTGAGTTATATGAACTTGTTCTGTCATAGACTCCCACTCTGTCAACCCTTCCTAGCACTGTCTGGGCATGAACTTCCAGCCTGAGATCAGGGAGGGGGTCCATCTTATTTGCTGGTTGCATAAAAGTATTAAGTCAGTGGTAAGAATCAGGCATCTGAATCGCCAGGACTCTTTTTGGTCCCTGTGTCAATCTGTTGCCCTTAATAACTAATTTTCAGATAGGACTGGACTCTCTTAAAATGTGGCATCCATATTGTCTCTCATGGTCCTTTCTATAGCCCTATAGTGAAGGCCAGGTACCCATCCCTAGGTGTAGATAAGGAAACAAGGAAGAGAAAGGTGGAGCTGCTTCCCTGGGGTTTGAGAGCAAGTTCGCTGCTGGCAGTCAGGATAAGAACCAAGAAGAACCCAGGTCCCTGCCTCCTGTTGCTCTGTGCTTTCCACTTGGCCTCCCTCTCATCTGCCCACTGCATCTGTTGTCACTGGAGAAAAGTAGGGTGTCGTGGTTCCTGAGCATCTCCTGACTCAGGCCCTGATGCACACAGTGACCAAGGCGGGAGTCATTCTGGGTCCTTCTGATGAGAGGGCATGGGTGGAACCAGCTGTGTGTGGCAGGAGAGGACCCAAAAGGTGACTCTGGGAGGGCCCGTTTCTGAGAAGCAGAGGAAAAACAGGGCCCAATGGTGCCTTGAAATTAAACACATGGCATCCAGGTGGGCCAAATATGGAAACAAAATAACAGCCGTACTCTGGGAAATCACCATCCTGGCCATGTCTGAGGACACTGGTCCAGATTAAAAGGGAGAGAGGGAGGGAAAGGGGTAAACCAAAGAGGCTGAGCTGTTGCTTTTGGCCAGGTTTGCCCCTGAGGAGAGACGCCAGGGCTACTGTTCTAAGCTGGGGCTGTGACTGCTGGATGAGCCACAGGAAACTGTCATGGGGATGGCTGTAAGAGGCAGAGCTGAATAAATGCATGCTGGATGACAGAATGACTGCATGGACGGGCAGGTGGATAACTGGAAGGAATGGGGACAAAATGAAGGGAACCAGTGCTCAGTCATCCTTGTTTCCACAGGCAGAGGGTTCTGATTGCATTTGCCTCTCTGTATTTCTGGAACTGTTTTTCAATTCGGAATGTTGGATTCTGGCTTTAACCAAATTTATTATTATTTGTGTTTAATTGAAGTGGGCATTTAATGACAGCAGCCAAACTCCAGTGAAGAAAATCCCTCAATACATAGCTTGTTGGAAGACACCAAAGAGGTGAATACACCTGACCCCTCATCTCCTCTCTTACTACCTTCCTACCCACCATCAGCCCAGAAAGAGCACCCATGTCTGCCCTAGAGGAACTCTGAGGTCATCTTTGCAGAAATGTTGTCATCTGGCAGGTCACACCTGACCTTATTGTGCTACTAACATTGGAATGAGGACCCACTATGCAAAAACTGCATCTAAACCTATCCTTGTTTTTATCCAGTCCCTGACAAGAATTTACAAAAATATTGACTTGTGACTTGACTGTGAGGGGCCTTTGTTGTTGAATGTTAAGGGTACTTCTGTCCAGGCAGCAGAGAAAATAGAGCACTTGTCTTGCAGGCAGAAAACCTGGGCTCTGTTCTCAAGTGAGACATTTTATCACTTTGGATCTGAGTTTCCTTATTTGCAAAATGATATGATGCTCTACCTCTCACAGGATGTTGTAGAAATCAAGTTGCAAATTAGATGATGCATCTGAGCATTCTTTACGAAGATAAGCCACTCATGATAATATTCATCAAGTGCCTGCTTGGTGCCAGGTGCAGTTCTAAGAGCTTTACATGAATCGGCTCATTTGATCTTCACAACACCATGAGGTGGGCACTGGTATTACCCACACCCTCAATGAGGAGACAAAGATGCCCACCCAAGACCACTCAGCCAGGTAGGGGAAGCCCTGAGAAACACAGCCAGGTAGTCTGGCTGCAGAGCCTGCACTGTGAGAATGACACACACTCTTCTGGGTGTCAAAGCCATCGTTAGAGTCTGAATATAACTTAGCCAAACCTGTCTGTGTTGGAGGGGATGGTTGGGTGGTACTGGCACTGACATTCCAACCAAAGGCTGATTCCAACATGTGTGCAAGGACCACCGTTATTGTACGTATTTGTCTGAAGCCATTGGTAGAAATGTTTCTATGGATTAGCAGCCCATGAAATTGTCACAGAAAAGGAAATGGAGGCTCAAGGAGGTTAAGAGCCTTAGACCAAGGTCACCAAGCCAGGAAGCAGCATGAATGGGATTTGAACCCAAGTCCCCAGAACTCACACATCTGCCTTCATACCAGGTCATGTCGTGCACATCCTGCTTAGATGTTGAGCCCAGACAGCCTGGACACTGGGACAAAGTGAGGGAACACATTGTTCTCCTGCCAATGAGGGTTCTACATGAATAAAAAGCAGTAGTACAAAGACACACGTGTGGCCAGGCAAAGGGATCATTTTGGAGTATGGGATACTCTCTGGGAAAGAAGACATGAACAGAATGCAACAGTGAGACCTGGGATAGGGGCTGGGCAGCGATCATAGGGCAGCTCGGGACGCCAGAGGCAAATGCACAGACTCCACAATCTTCCCTCGGGCTATCCTGGTGATGAACATGCCTTCCCCACCCATGGCCCTGCCACATGGCTCTTCTGCCCAGGGGACCTCATGCCTGGTACACATCACCTGTGTAGTTCCTCAGTGGGGGCCTGGCCTCTGGGCTCACCTTGGCATGTCTAGAAGTCCCATACCCTACGCCTTGGAAGGCTAGAAACATACTTCTCTTTAAATGGGCAAGCCCCTCTCCACACCATCATGCTGTTTAAAATTAAGAGTGGACAAAAACAGCAAGTTGGACTCAAACCCCTGTGCTTTCCATCCTGGGCCGGAAAACCATGGGGATGATTTCCAAAGCTCTTTCATTTGCCCAAATAGGGTGCCCACCTCACACTATCCAAAGACATTCTTCAATATAGCCCCAGACAGGAGCTCAGAGCATTTTGAGCAACTTGGGAGTTCAACTGAGTCACAGCTTTGACTTTTTTTAGGTCAAGACTATTCATCTAAATAAGGCACAAGAGAAGCTGGTGTTTTAAGCCCTCGTGACGAGATGAAAATAGCTCCCCCGCCTTCCTCCTCCCCACTCTTCCACCTTCAATACCTAACTTACAGAAGTCACAGTCTGTGGCCAAGGATCGTAATTCAGACTGTGGTTAAGGGAATACCCACCAGGGAGGCTCCTCTGTTAGCTTTGGACCAACAAGTGAGGCCAGGCTTCTGACTGCTGGGCTCTGGCTTGGTCCTGGAGACGCCAAGTGTCTGAGATGTGAGAGATGACACGTGCAGGGCTCTGATCACCCGCCATGTGAGGGCACCAGCTGACCAAACAGAGTGGCCATAAGCTGTGGCCTTGGAGAAGCCACACATCTGGCTGACAAGCAATCGTAGCTGCCTTTCCGGAGCATGTCCCCAGTAGGGATTCACGTAGAGTCACTGCTAAGGTCAGGTTCAAGAGCAAGCACCCCACACAGAAGAACAAACTGGAGATGAGAGTGAGGCCCCTGGTCAAGTTCCACTAAACTGGGCCCTGGGAGGACACACGTGTGTCTTGTTCACTGCTCTTCTGAACATCTAACATGGTGCCCAGCTCATAGCAGGTTTCCAGTGGAGTCCGTTTCTCCTCTGGTGGCTACAGAATCAGTATGCTGTCTTGGAAATGTCAAATGTTTCAGTCCCAGTTCTGTTGAGTAACTCTAGTCCACAGTTTCTTTATTTGTAAAATGGGTATAAGTCCCCCGCCTCCGCCTTCCTCCCAAAGTTACAGCAATGAATATAGGAAATACTTTGAAAACTGAAAGCCTCTGGTAAACTTAAGGAATTCTAACTCTTGCTGATGGGGGGTGCTCTTCCTCTCAGCTCTTACAGTGCCCCAGTTTTAAAGCAGTTAGAACCTTGCAAGTACATAGCTGTGAATTATTTCTTTTGATCATTAAAGAAAGGGTTGGGTGTGGTGGCTCACACCTGTAATCCCAGCGCTTTGGGAGGCTGAGGCAGGCAGATCAGGAGTTCCTGATGGGACTTCCAGACATGCCCATACTGAGGTCAGGAGTTTGAGACCAGCCTGGCCAACATGGTGAAAGTCTGTCTTTACTAAAACTAGAAAAAAAATAGCCTGGTGTGGTGGTGCACACCAGTAATCCCAGCTACTCCCAGCTACTGAGGCAATTGTTGGACCTGGGAAGCAGAGGTTGCAGTTAGATGAGATCACACCACTGCACTCCAGCCTGGGTGACAGAGTGAGACTCTGTCTCCGAAAAAGGAAAAAAAAAAAAAAGAAAAGAACTGGCCGGGCGCAGTGGCTCACGCCTGTAATCCCAGCACTTTGGGAGGCCGAGGCAGGCAGATCACAAGGTTAGGAGATCGAGACCATCCTGGCTAACATGGTGAAATCTCGTATCTACTAAAAATACAAAAAATTAGCCAGGTGTGGTGGCGGGCGCCTCTAGTCCCAGCTATTCAGGAGGCTGAGGCAGGAGAATGGCGTGAACCCGGGAGGCGGAGCTTGCAGTGAGCGGAGATGGCGCCATTGCACTCCAGCCTAGGAGACAGAGCAAGACTCCATCTCAAAAAATAAAAATAAAAAAGATACACTCTTGACATTGAACAGACTTTCATATCTGCTCTTGGTTATGCCACTGAAATGTGGCCACTCTTGTGAGGGTTCTCTTGGGCCAACATCCACTGAAGGGACGTTAACTGTCAAGTTTAAGTGGCTAACTGTGATCTCAATATTCACATCTCAGCAGTTAACAGTGAAGAAGCAGAAATTCCTCACCTCTCCTATGCACATTAAAATAGAACTGACCGCTGTAGTATCCTTTTTAAAAATAAACTGATCTTTAAAGGAAGATTTCTTACCCTCGAAAAGATTCAAAGGAAAGTGCCACGGACATTAAAGGCATTTCTGAAAGGAGAGATCCCCAAAGACTTGGAGCAGTGATTTTCAACCCTCTACACATTAGGATCATCTGCTGAGATTTGAAACATCCCCACCTCTGTCCTTACCTTTGAGTCTTTTGTATGATAATGAAGGGCCTGGCAAATTGGTGAATACAAACATTAGCTACTGTTCAGTGAGTGCCTCTCCCCGTGAGCAGGCACTAGGACAGGTGTTTGATCAACAGAATTTCATTTGCTCCTTTCTTAAGTGCTAAGAGGTTAGTATTATTCCCACTTTACAGATGAAGAAACTGAAGCCCACGAACACTAGTAACTTATCCAAGATCACCCGCAGACTCCTGGGTTTCTCAAGCAGCAAGGATGAAGAGGCAAAGAGAGTTAGGCTTGAGACCAACCAACAGAATGACAGGAAGACCACGCTTTTGTGAACTGTTGCTTTCCTCCTTCCCACCTCAGGGTGTGTAACAGGCTGGAGCCACCTATAAAGTTACCATCCAGAACTGCTGAACCACGGGGCTAGGTTTGACTGCACCTGAATCCAATCAGAGCAATGAAATGAATCCAGGCGTGACCCACAGTGTGTGTGTTGTGGGGAGAGGGTGGAAAACAAAAATGACAACAAGGCAGTTAAATGGGGGGTTTTGAGCAATCACATGGGAACTATGGTCTCCAAACCATGGCTGCCCTTTTCACCCTGGGAGACTCCACTGATTCCATCGGCGGGTCTGAACCTTGGCACATTAGAATCACCTGCCGAAGTACTTTAAAATACTGATATCCAGTGGTCCTACCTCCCAGAGATTCTGACTGAATTAGGCAGGTGGGGTCAGGGCTTGGGGGCTTTTCAAATCTTACCAGGTGATTCTAACATGCAGAGGGTTGAAAAATCACTGCGCCAAGGCTTTGGGGAGCTCTTCTTGTAGAAATACTTTCAATGTCTATGGCACTTTCCTTTAAAGCTTTTCAATGGTAAGAAATCTTCCTTTAAAGATCAGTGGGATGTTTGAAGAGCAGCTAAAAGTCATTCAGAACTGAATCTGCTGATTAAATGTGAGCCATCCTTCTTTGTCCAAAACAAAGTGAGATGCTCAAAGACAAGTGTCTGGGTTCCTTGTGAGGCTCGGAGGCGGTTTCAATGGCAGTAATTCACTAAGCGTTTGCTACACACCAGAAGCTCTCTGGAGCTCACGGCTGGTTCTCGGGATCAGTGGGGACCAGGATCCAGGCCTCCTTGAATTTCCTGCCACTGGGGCTTCCTCAGGCTGGCGTCCATTTGAGAAACTTCGCCTGTGTCTCTATCTCCTTGTGGAGTCGTGGCCTCAGGACGTTTGCTTCTGAGGCAAAGATGCTCTGGGGCCAGCCTCTCACCAGGCTGCATTTGATCCCAAGATGCAGCCTGGGGTTGAGGGCGAGTGACTGCCCCGTTCTGTCCTCTGTGCCCACAGGTCCTGCTCGGCTTGCTTTATCTCTCGATGGAGGAGTCCCAGAAGCAGGTTAGAAAAAGAATCAAGTGTGAGAGAGGAATGAAGCTCTGAGACAAAGAGAAAAGGAGCCCATGATCCAGCAGCCTTTTGTGGGAATACTGTGCCCTCACCACTAACCACATGATGTAGCCTTAGCAAGTGCTGAGCAGCTCTAGATCTCAGTTTCCCCATCTGTAAATAAGGGCGATTAAAATGAGGTGGGTGCAGCGGCCTGTAATCCCAGCACTTTGGGAGTCTGAGGTGGGAGCATGGCTTGAGCTCAGGAGTTCAATAACAACCTGGGCAATACAGACAGACCCCATCTCTACCAAAAATTTAAAATTAGCCAAGCGTGGTGGCGCATGCCTGTGATCCCAGCTACTCAGGAGGCTGAAGTTGGAGGATTGTTTGGGCCCGGGAGGTTGAAGCTGCAGTGAGCTGCAATGACACCACTGCACTCCAGCCTGGGTAACAGAGCGAGACCCTGTCTCAAAATAAAATGGATGAGTTTCAAGTTCCTTCTCAGCTTTACAATGCTGTGATTGTGAGGTGCTATAGACCTGAATTTTAAAAATCAAGACTCGACGTTAAGATACATGTATTACAACTCTGGCTTCTGCTACCCAGGGGGAACAGCAATGGGCGGGCACAAAAAGTGGCACAAAAACATTGAGCATGAAAGAGATGAATCTTGATAGTCTGTGTTGTGTTCTAGATGTGCCCACGTGAGACCTTTCCAGAGAAGACTGGGGACGTTCCCATGATGCCAGAGAGAAAGAAATGTCTTTCTTTGACGCCTTTCATGTAGTTATCGTCATGTCTGTGGTGGTGGTTGTGGAGGTAAGAGGAAATCCTTCTCGGTGGGGAGGCCTTTTACAGGTACCACCTCTCAGTTCGATTGTTTCAGGTGGAGACAAGACTTGCTCATTAATCCTCCTGCTTCTGAGGAGGCCTCACCACCAGAGGAGGTGGTGGGGCTGATAACTTGGGCCTCATGAAACAGTGTAGCTTCATGCTGAGAATGGAGTCCATCAGCTCTACATTTCCGATCTTGGACTTGCCATCTACTAGCTGTATAATTCTGGGCAACTATTACCTCTCTGAGCCTTTGTTTTATCACTGGAAAATAAGTGGGGATAGCATCCACCTTGCATAATGTACGGCAGTTTAGATACCACAATGTCCATCAAGCACGTGGCACATAGTAAGTGATCGATGCACAGTAGCTGAAAAAGCACCACAACCTGCAGGTGTTCGGTCACCTAGACAATTTGAATCACCTGCACTATTTATTGCAGCAACCACCCGGCAAACCTCATGCCAGGTGAAACTAGCCATTTACCTGGGAAAGCTCTCCAAAAAGCAAAGGCAACTGCTTTTTGAGGAGAGAGGGATTCTCAAAGCCAAGACTTCTGGGTCTAGTTCCTGCTTGTCCTGCTACCCTTTTGACAAAGCAGGACTCTGCTCCCCATCTTTGGAGGCAGAGGCACTAAATTATAGCCTTCCCCAAAACATGCTAGCAAGAACATAATATGGATGCAAAGCTTCATTGTAATTCCTAAACCCAAATTATTCAAATGCGGGCTAGGGAACAGCCCAGCATAGGAGGACCTGGCTGGAGGGTGCCCACATGGTCTCCTGGAAGCCTCTGGCTGACAGCGCAGCTTGTTGGCAGGCTGACAACTGTAAACCCAGGCTAAATGCATAATGTGCTTATTATACATTTAAGTATATCGCTGATGTTTTGAACAGGTAGCTTCAACAACATTTCAGCACATAGCTATCATTAAGGAGAGTTTTTAAAAATAAGATCCTTTGTACTTGTGGGGGTGTGGTGGTAAGGGAGAAGGGGTATCAACATGATGCTGTAGTCTGATCTTTTTAGCTTTCAAATGATGTCAGTTAATGACTTGGACCTAAATACACTCAGGAAGCTTAGGCAGCCCCAGTGTGCAGCTGCCTGTGTTGGAGAGGATCTGAACGTCCTGCCTACCCTGGAGTGCCTTCTTCACCCACTTTGCGCCAGGCCTAGGGTTGCCCCCATTAGTTACTCTTTGGGGTCATGGTCCCAAAGGGAGAGAAGAGAAGGGACAGCAGAAGTTAGCTTTGTTAGTTCACTTGACATTGGAATCGCCTGGGAGCTTTAACAAATACTGATGCCCGGCCTCACCTGCCTGGAGAGTCTCATAATTTGTCCCAGGTGCAACCTGGGCATTGGGATTTTTTTTTAAGTTCCCACATAATTTCAATGGGCATCCAAGGTTGAGAATCATTGCCCCTGTGCCCTCTCACCCCAACACTCAACCCTCACCTCTTTGCTTTCTTCTACTGCAGCCCTGGTCAGTCCAGCAAGCCCTGGGCTGAGCAAACATAAATAACTCCATTGTGAGGTAGGGATCGGGATCTCCCTTTTGTAGATGAAGAAATTAAGACCCCAGAGAGTCTGTTACACAACGTTGCCCAAGGTCACACAAGTAATTAGAGGCAGACAGATCTCTCAGGCTTCAAAGTGGCTCCCAGTTCATCGGGCTGCCTTGATAACTTGGGAGCATTAACTCATTAAGCTGTTAATACATCAGAGGATTTCATTTATGGTAATAATGGCCCCTTACATGTTTATGGAGCCATTAGGGTTCACAAAGCACTTTCATATACATTGACTTTTTTAAAGCATTATTCCTCCATTTTATTTTTAAAATGTATTTTAGGTTCTGGGATACACGTGCAGAACGTGCAGATTTGTTACACACGTAAACACGTGCCATGGTGGTTTGCTGCACCTATCAACCCATCACCTAGGTATTAAGCCCCCCATGCATTAGCTGTTTGTCCTGGTGCTCTCCCTTCCCCACATTTTCCATTTTAAAATGAGGAAACTGGAGCCCAGAAACTGTCTTCCTCATGGTCACAAGGTAGAGGAAACAGAATTTGAGCTCAAATCTTCTTACTCCTCATTTCAAAGAATGAAGTACAACGAGAAACTGGGAGGCTGGTGGGTGTCAATGTTTTGGAGGGAGGAAAGATTGAAAAGTTTCAGAGCAGGGCAAGATCTCAGGTTCTCCCAAGGTGGGAACCGAAGAGACATCAACACCCAGGAGGTGCAGACAGAGACTGCGGTCCAGTGTTAACAACTGGGGAATCTCATCGAAGAGTAGACAGGCACTCGTTGTACGGTCTTTGCAACTTTTCTGTATGTTTTGAAATTTTTTAAATAAAAGTACAAGTAGTTTTAGAAATACCCAAATAGGGCCGGGCGCGGTGGCTCACGTTGGTAATCCCAGCACTTTGGGAGGCCAAGGCGGGGGATCACGAGGTCAAGAGATCAAGACCATCCTGGCTAACACAGGGAAACCCCGTCTGTATTAAAAATACAAAACATGAGCCGGGCGTGGTGGCAGGCGCTTGCAGTGCCAGCTACTCGGGAGGCTGAGGCAAGAGAATTGCTTGAACTGGGAAGGTGGAAGTTGCAGTGAGCCGAGATTGCGCCACTCATCCGCTCAACAAAAAAAACACAAAACCCAAATAATATTCAAGGGTGAGCTGGTGCGGAACCCAGAGAAACTACTTTTTTTCGCGGCCGGGCGCGGTGGCTCAAGCCTGTATCCCAGCACTTGGGCGCGGACGGGCCCGCTCCGACGCGCTCCCGGAAGATTGAGACCATCCTTGGCTAACACGGTGAAACCCGTCTCCGTACAAAAATAAAAAAATACTAGCTGGCGAGGTGCGGGCGCCGTAGTCCCAGCTATCTCGGAGGCTGAGGCAGGGGAATGGCGGAACCCGGGTGGGGAGGCGGAGCTTGCAGTGAGGCTGAGATCCGGCACACTGCTCAGCCTGGGCAACAGAGGCAACAGAGCGAGACTCCGTCTCAAAAAAAAAAAAAAGAAAATACTTTTTTTCTGAAACTCGGCTGTTGTTTCTAAAAGCACAAAAGTTTCTGAATTATTTGCCTATGTTACTGCAGAAGTGGGAAAATATTCTGTGTCAAGTAAGCACCGGTACATGTCAGGAGTCACTGGGTGAGGTTTTTTTTTAAGTTAATCTTTTAATTGAAAATGCAAATAAAAATAGTAACTTGTGTTGACCTTGGCAATATTCTTCTATAAACGTAGATTTATTCAGACTTTACAATTACTTAGTACCCCTTATAATTTAATAAAAATGAAAACGTATATACAGCAGACTACTATATTAAAATAGCTCCACAAAGAATGTATCTCCTCTTAATTGTTTTATAAAATCCCCTGGAAATTTTTGCTCTGGAATGTTGCACACCCTATTTTTTTTTTTTTTTTTTTTTTTTTTTTTTTTTTTTTTTTTTTTGATACGGAGTCTCGCTCTGTCGCCCAGGCTGGAGTGCAGTGGCCAGATCTCAGCTCACTGCAAGGTCCGCCTCCCGGGTTTACGCCTTTCTCCTGCCTCAGCCTCCCGAGTAGCTGGGACTACAGGCGTCCGCCACCTCGCCCGGCTAGTTTTTTGTATTTTTTAGTAGAGACGGGATTTCACTGGGTTAGCCAGGATGGTCTCGATCTCCTGACCTCGTGATCCGCCCATCTTGGCCTCCCAAAGTGCTGGGATTACAGGCTTGAGCCACCGCGCCCGCCACACCCTATAATTTTAAAAACAAGTGTTAGAAATGTAAAATGTTTAAACATACAGGCCATTGTAATACCCTTTATCATAAAGAGATAATACGCAAAATAAGTTGAAATAACACACATTTTATTACGTTACTCTCCTACCTAAAGACTGAGTGCCCCATTAAGTCAACAAAATGCTGTGCCCCTTACTTGGGCAGTCATAACCGTCACAAGTGTCTGCAACTCACTTTTCAGAAGCATCTCCCTCCTCTGCCCCCAGGCACTCTACCAGCCAGCCAGTCCAGAATTCCTGACTCTTCCCTGTCCTTCCTGCCAGGTCTTTGCAAATACTCTTCTCTGGCTGGAAGGCCCCTCCCCTCTCTGAGCAGGTGCTTGGCTTCTTCAAGTCACTGCCTAACCTCAGCAGTGCCCCGCCCCACCTCACCCCTGCCAAGCAGAGGTGGCCCTGCCCCTGTCCTGTTGGTAAACGTCCTTAGTGTAGCACCTGCTAACTTGTATTTTAAGGACATGATAGTGGGATTTTCCTCATTTCCAGAATTGCCCAAGAGCCACCAGCTGGAAACGTTTAACATTTTTAGAGCACCTCCAGCTGTGGGGCTGGTAGCCCTGTGTAAACTTTCTGAAAGGCACAGCGCTATTTCTGCAGCACCAGTACCTCATTTCTCCCCCAAAACCCCACCACTCCAACTCCAATCTCTGCAAGATGCATTGGGATGGGGTTGATGATTAACTTTGTAGGGAGTATAGTTGATGTAAAGTGAGACCATTCTTTGCTATCTCCACCCATGGGTGGGGGCAGGGCAGGGTTACTGGATTGATCCCTGCTGTGCCAAACCCCTATCGACTCCACTGGGGAATGGTACCAGGCTCAAAAAGCCAAAGAAGAGACCCAGAGCCAGCAAAGGACACATGGGGTTTTATTAAGGGCTTACATACAGGGGAAAGAGTCCAGTGGTGGCAGACTGGATGGGAGAAACACAACTGTTTGCAAAAGGCATGTAGTTTACATAGTATTTTCACTTAGTACCCTCCCCCTAACAATCTCCACCTGGCAACCTTCATTTACGCCAAAACGAAGGGCCTCAATTTCCTGTACGCCTTCCACAGGAAGGGCCAGGGGCTCAGATGTTCCTCCTAAATAAGGAATGACTTCGGGTTGGCCACTCCTGGATTCCTTAACCCAGAACTGCATTCAGGTGCGTCTGCCATACAGGGTCATTCTCAGGGTAGACTCGGGGTACTCATCGCCGTCAGGTGCGTCCACCATACAGTCCCATATGTTAACACCAACAATGTGCGTACCAAGCTAATTGCCCCAAGACAGTCTTTCACAGAGCCAGAGATTTCTGCCCTGACCAGAGCTGCGGGCATTACAGATAGAAGGGGACAAGGCCACCACTCGAGTCCCCTTCTTGAAAGGTACCGTTGGGGCTTCAGACCTAGGGACACCCTTCCCCGTCATCTCTACCTTTCTCCCTCCCTCTCTCTCTCTTTTTTTTTTTTTTTTTTTTTGAGACGGAGTCTCGCTCTGTCGCCCAGGCTGGAGTGCAGTGGCCGGATCTCGGCTCACTGCAAGCTCCACCTCCCGGGTTCATGCCATTCTCCTGCCTCAGCCTCCCGAGTAGCTGGGACTACAGGCGCCCGCCACCTCGCCCGGCTAATTTTTTGTATTTTTAGTACAGATGGGGTTTCGCCTTGTTAGCCAGCATGGTCTTGATCTCTTGACCTCGTGATCCATCCGCCTCGGCCTCCCAAAGTACTGGGATTACAGGCGTGAGCCACCGTGCCCAGCCTCTCCCTTCCTCTTTTCCTTCCTTTCTACCTTCCACAAATAGTACCAGGAACTATGCTAAGTAATTTAAAAAAAGAAATATTAATTGCATACATGTCTCCTACTTGCCCCCAGTCTGCAGGGAAACAGTTACAATTTGTCTCACAATCCAAGCGCTATAATGTGGCAAAGAAAAAGCCCCAGAGGCACAGAGCCAACTCTTCCCCAGCAGTGATATTAGGGTAGGGTTGCCAGATAAAGTACATTTTGCTGAAATTGGAATTTTTATTTTAAAAGATCTCAAATTCAAATTTGAACATAGCACAGAACATGTTTGTACTACAATAATTGCTCAATGCTTCCCTAAAATTCTAATTTAACTGGGCATCTTGTATCTTGTTGTGGTGGTGGTTGTTAAATCTGGCAACTCTACAAGTAGAGAAATATAGAATAATTGAACTGAATGAAATTCAGTTGCTTTGACCAGTTAGGAAAGCCGCCAGGGCTGGGCGGGATGGAATCGGGTTGCAGACGTGAGCTTACATAGGAAGAAATGCAATTTAATTTGATTGGGTGAAATAATATATAGAGTGGGTCGACAGATTTAGGAGATGGGTGCTGGACCCCACTCCTGCTACCAGTCAACATCTATTTTATTTTGTCGTTGCTGCTGTTTTGAGACAGAGTCTTGCTGTGTTGCCCAGGCTGTAGTGCAGTGGTGCGATCTCGGCTCACTGCAGCCTCAACTTCCTGGACTCAAGCTATTCTCCCACCTCAGCCTCCCAAGTATCTAGGACCATGGGCGCCACCATGCCCAACTAATTTTTGTACTTTTTGTAGAGATGGGGTTTGCCATGTTGCCCAGTCTGGTCCCAAACTCCTGGCCTCAAGAAATCCTCCCGTCTCAGCCTCCTAAAGTGCTGGGATTACAGGCATGAGCCACTGCGCCCGGCCTAGTCAACTCCTGCATCCTCTTAGAACAGTGACCAGAGTGGGGAAAGTGAGGTATTGAGGTTGGAAAATGTAAAGAGACACTTATGCTCAGGTCATGCAGTTGTGCTCTCTTCCCAGCCCAGCATCCCTTCAACAACTCACAGCCCCATTTCCCAGATCAGGAAACCGAGGCTTAGAAAGGCTTAGCAATGTGTCTAGAGTCATTAAATTAGTTATCAGTGGAGTCAGGATGCAGACCCAGAAGGCCTGTGCCTGTAACTCCCTTCCTGTACAGCCTTGCTAATAGCAAGTGGTGAAGCCGAGAGATGAACCAATCTCCTTTCCAGCCCACGCTTCACACACATGACCCCATTTGTGAGGAGTGGAATTTACACATTTCAATTCAGGGTGAGCACAATCTCTGTATGTGGGACAGAGTGGATAGAAGTAACCCACCTGTAGGGCAGGGTAGTAGGTAGGATCTATACAAATTCTTGACCACAGTTCAGCAGTTTGCCACCCTGGTTATATGTTAGAATGGCTGGGAGGCTTTTCAAAATCCCAGATTTCTGGGGGTGGGGCCCACACTTCGTTTATAAACCTCCCCAGGTTGAAACCTACAATGCTGATAGTCACACTCTTAGACTCATGAATGTCCAGTTGAGTTAGCAGAGAGAAACTCCAACTCTGAAGAGAGTTTGTTTCTGCCTCTACTCCCCCTGCAAAGGCCTGAGAGTTTTCTGGAGCCTGCATCAGCTAAGCTGTGGTGTGCCATCTGAAAGGAAGGCTGGAGACCTGCAGCCTTCCTGCTTTCCTGTAAACAGCAAGGGCAAGAAGATAGTGAGATGGGTGTTTGGATCCCAAACATGCTTGTTTTAGTGTAGGTAAGACTGTGACATTTTTAAATTCTGAATAGTGGGGTGGGGGCCAAAGAGAGGAAGGGCAGAAATATTACTAGGTCTATTATTTTGCACATCCAAGGATACCCTTTGCTAGGGGTCCTCTGTCTTGCTTTTTTCTTTTTTATTTTAGAGATGGGGTCTCACTATGTTGCCCAGGCTGGTGCCAAACTCCTAGCCTCAAGGATCCTCCTGCCTTAGCCTCTCAAAACATTGGAATTACAGGCATGAGCCACCACGCCTGGCCTTTCTTGCCTCTGTATCCCCAGAGTTGCCTTATTTATAGACCCAGGACGAGGGGGAAGATCTGAAGTTACACAAAATCCTGTGACATGTCATTATAAGGGGGGTGGGCCCAGGACACATGTACAGGGAGGAGTGGTCTTCCATGTGCCTCGGCTCAGCCACAGACAATCTAAGTGGCCTTAACAGACCACTTAACCTACCTGCACCTCAGTGTTTGTCATCCACAAAATAGAGATAATCACTCATACTCTGCCTTCCTCCCAGACCTGGTCTAAGTGGAATAAAGGAGATACAAGATGCAAGTTACACTTGAAAAAAAGATACAAGATGCAAGTTGACACTTCATCCAAGTATATGTGTTGCTGTTAATTTTTGTGGTTCAAATTAGAATTTCATATGTTAACTCTGTACCCTCAGAGAAGGCTGCAGAGATTTCTGTGAAGATCTAAAAGGAATTTTTTTTTGAGACAGAGTCTCACTCTGTCACCCAGGCTGGAGTGCAATGGCACGATCTCAGCTCACTGCAACCTCCGCCTCCCGGCTTCAAGCAATTCTCCTGTCTCAGCCTCCAGAGTAGCTGGGATCACAGGCATGCACCACCATACCCGGCTAGTTTTTGTAATTTTAGTAGAGACAGAGTTTCACCATGTTGGTCAGGCTGGTCTTGAACTCCTGACCTCAGGTGATCCACCTGCTTGGCCTCCCAAAGTGCTGGGATTACAGGCGTGAGCCACCACGCCCAGCCCCTAAAAGGAATTTTTAAAAACATTTTTGACACTATTTTGGACTATATTTTTGTAAAGTATTCTAGTTATAAAACCCAGTTAATTTTGCTACTCAAGGAAGATTCTATAAATCATTCTAGCTTCACAGTTCCAGTGACTTAGAACCATGCTAGTCAGGTGTTTCCAAGGACCAGAAACAATAGCATTGCCTGGGAGATTTTTAGAAATGCAGGATCTCAGACTCCATCCCAGACCTGTGAATCAGGTTCTGTATGTTTAACAAGATTCCCAAGTGATTCTATGCACATTTTTGTTTGAGAAGCTTTGTACTAGTCACTAAACCTACAGAGTTTGAGAAAAGCTAAGGGGAAAGAAAGAACTCCTATGCATGTTACAGTTTAAGAAGCACTTAGAAAAGTTTCCAAACACTGCCTGAGAGCGAAAGTACCCCCAACATTGCAGTCTCAGGGTGACTGCTGAGATTATGGAAGAGATAAGGGGAAACCAAAGGCAACTAAATGTGAATGCAAGACACAATACATGCCATTACTTATAAAAGAGACTTTATTATCCCATTTAATGGATGAAGAAACTGAGGTTGATGAAGGGTAGGTAACTTGACCAAGGTCATACAACCACTTAGTAGAGGAACTGAGATCTAATTCCTATCTGAGTAGCTACTTTATAAGGCAGGACACATTCCACCATTCCACTCCGTTTTTCAAGTAGAAAACCTACTGATAAATGCTCTTTTTAGGCATGTATAAGTCTAGCTGAAGCATAGATCTTCATACTATAACACTTTTCTCATTGTGGATTTCCTCCAATTTCATTTTCCTTGGGTTTTAATCAGAGACCATCTTTTTTTAAATGTAATTTAGATCCGATAAAATTCATCCTTTTTTTTTTCTTTTTGTTTCTTTTCTCACTCTTGTCGCCCAGACTGGAATGCAGTGGCTCTATCTCAGCTCACCACAACATCTGCCTCCCAGGCTCAAGCGATTCTCCTGCCTCAGTCTCCCAAGTAGGTGGGATTACAGGTGTGTGCCACTACCACCCAGCTAATTTTTATATTTTTAGTAGAAATGGCATTTCACCATAATGGCCAGGCTGGTCTTGAATTCCTGACCTCAAATGATCCACCCGCCTCGGCCTCCCAAAAGGCTGGGATTACAGGCATGAGCCACCACGCCTGGCCAAAATTCATCCTTTTAAAGT
This sequence comes from Rhinopithecus bieti, assembly GCF_001698545.2. Lineage (NCBI taxonomy): Eukaryota > Metazoa > Chordata > Mammalia > Primates > Cercopithecidae > Rhinopithecus > Rhinopithecus bieti. Next base: position 423,789 of record NW_016826821.1, on the reverse strand, counting down.
GTTTATATATACACACACACACACACACACACATATATATATATATATTTACAGAGTTATGCAATGATCACCACTATCTAATTTTCATCAACCAGTAAAGAAACTCCACATCCATTAGCAGTCACTTCCCATTGCCCCACCCCCAGCCCCTGAAAACCACTAAACCACTAATCTACTTTTTGTCTCTATGGATTTGCCTATTCTGGACATTTTATGTAAATGGAATATGATCTGTGGTCTTTAGTGACTGCCTTCTTTCACTCAGCATAATGTTTTCAAGGTTCATCTGTATTGTAGCATGGATCAATACTTCGTTCCTTTCTATTGCCACATAATATCTCGTGGTATGGACATAGCACATTTTCTTTATCCATTCATCAGTTGATAGACATTTAGAGTGTTTCCACTTCTTGACTATTATGGATAATGCTGCTGAATATATGAGTGCATATTTTGTGTGAACACATTTTTGGTTCTCTTGGGTATATGCTTAGGAGGAGAACTGCTGGGTCATATGGTACCTCTATGTTTAACTTTTTGAGGAAGTGCCAGACTGTTTGCAGATAATATTTTCACCATGTATTGATACCATATTGGATTCAACAAGAACAGAAGTTCTCAAAGTTAGTCAAAGAGACCCAGGGAGCCACAAAACTGAACAGATGAGAAATAGACATGATTCAATGAACTTTAACCCAAATCACATCTGACTGTGTAGATGCAGCAGAGTAGGCAAAAAAATGAATTTGACCAGAACCCAGGAAAGCCAATTGCCTAACAGCTTGCGACTAGTAGAGCACAGAACCCTGGAGACCTGGGCTCAAGTCTCACTAACTCACTGTATGGCCATGGGCAAGTGCCTTCCTCTTTCTGGGCCTCAGGTCTCTCATCTACAAAATGAGAAGTTATATCTAGCTGTGATCCACTGTCTATAGTTCTATGGTCAATCCTTGGCACTCCCACATCTTATGTTCATGGTAGTTATGTGCTTTTCTAGTGTAGCTATTCACTCCGAGAATTCCTGGAATTACAGGCACACCTGAAGACCTTTCAGGAATGATGACAGCAAGTGGGAGGGGTTTTCCAGTCCTCTGCTCTGTGGCAGGCAGAGTCTGAGATCCCAGGGGCAGAAGGTGCTCAGCCACTGTGGACTGCATCATGTAGGCACCCAGCTCTCAGATCCTGCAAAAATGAGAATGGGATTCACCTGCAAGAAAGAATAAAACAATGGCAATGGCAGCCACCGTACCAAACTCCACATGTTTATACTTTGCTTTTGAGGAATAACATTTATTATATATTTTCACTATAAAAGTAATGTTTTCATTATAGAAAAAGTCAAAACACAAAAAAAACTTGATGAAAAGAAACATCAATGATAGTACTACCATTCAAAATAACCACTAATTATACATATTTCAAAACAACATGTTACTGATATACACAATTTTTGTCAATTTAAAAAATAACCACTATTTCCAGTTAGATGTTTATTCTTTTAGTTTTGATATTTTTATATTTCTTCTTTGCTACATTGATCTTATACTCTATAGTTTTATGTTTTCACTTATTCTGTCATTAAAAGTCTTCAGAAGTTGGATTTTAATGATTACAGAGTATCCTATCAGGAATGCACTGTCATTTATTTCTATGTAACCATTTGTTTATTATTGGTTATTATTGGGAGGAGGTGTCTCTAAGCTTTGTGAAAATAAATGATGTTCATCTCTGTTTTGGAAATCTCAAACATGCGGGCACTCACAGTCTATCACAATTTAGTTCCAACCTTTCTTTCCATCCTCAGCCACCGTAAGTCTTTAACACAGGGCAGGTGTTCAGCCTATATACACTGATGAAGTCATTCTGGTTGTTAAAACAGTGAAATACTTCAGCACAGGGAAGGGAGGCAAATTGCTAGAAAACCTCTCTGACTCTTGTCCAGCCCTCCCTTACTCCGCCCCAGTCCCTCCATAGGAACCTCCTCCCTGGCCAGCAATCAAGAGGACTCCTTAGTGCCTGCACTTAACCAGGATTAACTCTTTCCTGCCTTCTCCAGTGTGACCATTGGTTTATGCTTCTTCCCCCACCTGCAGAATAGTTCCTATTCTATGGCTAAATCTTGCCAGTCCTTTGAAACCCAATTTGAGTTCCACCTTCTCCATAAACCCTTATCCAACCATTCTGATTCACTCTTGGTCATGTGAACTCTTACAGTATTTTGGTAGGGAGAGGGGGAGGGACAGAGTCTCACTCTGTCACCCAGGCTGGAGTGCAACGATGCAATCTCAGCTCACTGCAACCTCTGCCTCCCGGGTTCAAGCAATTCTCCTGCCTCAGCTTCCCGAGTATCTGGGATTACAGGCACCTGCTGTCATGTCCGGCTAATTTTTGTATTTTTGTAGAGACGGGATTTTACCATGTTGTCCAGACTGGCCTCGAACTTCTGGACTCAAGAAATCCTCTCACCTCAGCCTCCTAAAGTGGTGAGATTACGGGCATGAGCCACTGTGCCCGGCCTGTTTATTATTATCGTTATTATTGCTATTTTCAGAATACTGTTGACAAAGCATTTGCAATCATGTTTTGTTATTCAACTTTTCCTTCGAGTTGCTCTTTCTCCCCAGCTAGATCCTGAGGTCCTCTGAGACAGAGGTCATACCTTAACTTCTCTCTATTCTGTGGTAGAGACAATGTTGTGTTTTCCTATGATGTTTCCTCCTCCTAGACACAAAGGAAAACTTTTCCTGGACTCCTTTGCTGTTAGATTGGGTTTGAACTTGAATTCTAACAAAGACAATGTAGGCAGAAGTGATGTGGCCCTTAAAAGTTCTCATGAGAGCCGTCAATCCTCTCTGCCCCTTTCAAAGTGACTGGGATGGTATAGATGATGGTTTCAGAAGATGAAGGCAGCCGGGATCCCCGAGTCACCGCATGGAGGAGAGCCACTCAGGAGAACAACTGACCTGCACTGGACAATGATATGAGCAAAAACACCCCATCCTTCTGAAACACAGTATTTGTTTAGTGCATAAAACCACAGACCGCATGCCTGCTTCATTCATCTCTGTACCCCTATTGGTATTTGATGAATGTGAATGTTCCTGATGTTAGATGTCCTGCGAAGCAGAGCTTGCATGAACACAAAAGTGACAGGTGTGCCCAATGCAGTCTACTCATGCCACAGGTCCACTCGGCTCACTTGCCTTTCCCATCCTGCATCTGGGCCCCTCACCCTGCTTCTTGGCCAGAGTGGTCCTATTGGTAACTCACACTGTTCCTGAGATCATGGATTCCTAACAGCCACCACCATCACCACATCTGCTAATGCCACTGGTTGCCTCGGGTTCCCCTAAGGACAAGGGTCAGGGTGTGGTGCGGCTTCCATCCCTCCCACTGCAGCCAGACCTGAGGCAGGTCTGGCTTCCCGAGAAGTCCTCCAGAGGGCTCCGAGGGAAACAGCCTAGAATGCAGGGGACTCAACCTCCCACAAGGTGAACTTTGACTAATGAAAGATAGGAAGTGGTCAGGCACCGTCAGGTAGAGTGCTCTCCTCTCCTCCAGGTTCTCCATGCAGCCTCTCCAGGGAAACCCCGCATGGCCCCTGACCTGCTCCGGCCCCTCCACACCACCCTAAATCTGCTTCCTGCCTGACTGCCTCATTTCTCTTTTTCCTCCACTCTTGCTTCCCTGAGATATGAAGCCAACCAAAAAAGCGTTATGTGCCTAAGCTCGGCCTCTGGCTGTGTATTTTGAGGTCTCAAACTAAGACAAAGGGAAACTAATATTTGTGGATCCCTATTATGTGCCAGGCACCATGAGCCTTACCCAAGTTATCTTACTTCATTCTTACAAAAACGGGAAGGTAGTGATTATTAACTCAGTCTTACCGGATAAGGAAACTGAGGAAAGAGGAAACCGTGGAGCCAACTCTTAACCGATGGAGCGGAAAACGTCAGGCAAAATCAAACATTGAAACATGCGGTGGCCCCTTCGGTTTTGTACCTTTTGTGGCTCCCTAGTGTCTGACCCTTTGGGGAGCCTGCAGTTTCGTCAGTTACATGCTGCAACAGTTTGGGGTAAGTTGAACCCTCAGCAGCATCTGACCCATAAAATAATGTTACTGCTGGGCCTCCCTTAAAGATAAGAAGGGAGGAATCAAGAGGATTCCAAGAAAGGCGTCCGAGCAGGAAGTGAAAGGGTAGGTTTGAAAGCAGAGGGTTTGAAACTGAGGGAGCAGGAATGGGAAGAGAGGCCCAGCCCCAGCGGGTCAGGGGCAGGACGAGGCTACTGAGGCCCAAGGGCGGTGGCCCCATGCAGATATCCTGGCTCCCCGCAGAGGAGATGCCGCCCCCGCCGTCTGCAGGAAGGAAGGGCCCCCGGGGCAGGAGCCGGGTGCAAGAGGAGCCCCGGGAGGGAGCTCCAGGCCTGGAGCAAAGGCGCCTCCTAGGGGCCCGCGGCCGGCAGAGAGCGCGGGACACACGTGGCCACGGAGAGCAGCCCGCCCTGTGAATGGAGTCTTTCTCTGGGCACTTGGCAGAACTCGGGGGCCCTCTGTGCAGAGAGGAGGCCCACTGGAATAGAAATAACCTCCGGCTTGCAGAAGCGTTTTGTGGAAAGATTCAGTAGCTCAATAGGCAGAGCAGTCCCAAGAAAGATATTTGGAATGTTGAAACTTTCAGAAGAAAATCCAGACTGTCTTTAGGGCCTCGAGTAAAAAAAATCACTTAAGACACCAAAAGTGCAAGGAAAACAGGAAGGGCGACTGCACTAAAATTAAGAACTTCTAGTCATAAAAAACATGATACAGAGAGGGAGAAGACAAGCCAGGAGACTGGACTGGATCACTGTAACACATACAACAGGCAAAGAACTCCTGTCCGGAATCTATTTTTAAAACTTCGACAAATCAATAAGAATGAACAATTTAATTTTTTCAATGGGGAAAAGACATGAACAGGCATTTCAGGGATGAGGAAATACAAAAAGACCACCAACATATGAAAAAATGCTCAGCCTCCTTAGTAATAAGGGAAATGCAAACTAAAATAAAAATTAGATACAATTCCACAGCCACCAGGCTGGCAGAAATTTAAAACACAGGCAATATCAAGCAGGGGCAGGGATGTAGAACGATGAGCATTCTCATACATGGTTGGTGGGAGAGTGGATTGGTACAACCACTTGGAACAGTTTGGCCTTATCTGATAAAATGTAAGACATGCATACCTTATGACTCAGTAATCCCACTTCTAGATAAATACTAACTCTCATGTATAGGCAATAGGAGACATAAACAAGCATGGTTTAAAAGAGTCCCAAATTGGAAACAAGTCAAATGTCCATTTGCTGTAGGAGGAATAAATTCTAACACATTCCCATAGTGGAAACTATCTAGCTGTGAAATGAATAAACTACAGCTGTGCGCATCAACATACAGAGATCACAGATGCAAAAAGCAAGTTATAAAAGAATACTTAGAGTATGATCCCCTTGATCAAAGTTCAGAGGCAAGAAAAACTAAGGATAATATATAGGAGGGAAAGCTCTTTCTAAAAGTAAGAGAGGCTGAACGCAGTGGCTCACACCTGTAATCCCAGCACTTTGGGAGGCTGAGGCGGGATTGCCTGACCCCAGGAGTTTGGGACCTCCCTGGGTAACATAGTGAAACTGCATCTCTAAAAACAAAAAAAAGTACACAGCTGTGGTGGCACGTGCCTGTGGTCCCAGCCACCTGGGAGGCTGAAGTGGGAGGATCAGTTGAGCCCGGGAGATCGAGGGTGCAATGAGCCATGATCACCGCACTGCACTCCAGCCTGGGTGACAGAGTGAGACCCTATCTCAAAAAATAAAAAGCAAGAGAAAGATCAATCCAAAATCAAGGATAGGAGAGTGAAGAGAATGCATCAGGGAAGGACAATAGGAGCTTTGCAGGCACTGGTAGTTATTTTTTCCAAAGTTTAGTGTGTGTTTTGTTTTATTATTCCTTAAACTGTACTTACACATTATATATATATTATTATATATATATATTCTTGTATGAATAAAGTTTTCACCAAAAGCTTTTTTTGAGAATGAGAGTTAAGCTTTTTTCAAGGGCAGTCAGACCACTATCAGAGATGTTTCTACGTAGCTGAGATCCATCCTAGTTGGACTGAGGGTGTACGAACATAGGACAAACGAGCTGGGGCGGGGAGGGCTGCTAACACGGAGGCCTCACTCTGTGCCAGGCTTTAATGAGCAGAATCTCAATGGGCATCAGATGCTGCCTTGTCAATAAAACACAGCCAAGAACAAGCCAAGTTGCTGGAATTCTGAATAATAATGAATTAGAACTTACTGCTGTATCTAATAATCCTTCTGTGACATTTGTATAGTGTTTCACAGTTTATGAAACACTTTTATATGAGTTAACTCAGTCAGTTCCCATAATCCCACTGAGAGGCAGGCAGAGAAGATTATGCCTGTTTTTAATGAGAAAGAAAGCAAGTCACAGCTAATGTGACTTGTCTGAGGCTACACAGCCAGAACTGCATCTTAAACCTCCTGGTCAAGTGCTCCTCCTAGCACAGCTGCTGCCTGCCTGTTCCAAGTGTGGTAGACAGAGATTCTGCCCAGGTGCCTCCTCCCTGTCCCAAGCCCTGCCACATCCTCCCACCTCCCAGCATCCTTCCTGGGAACATGTCAGCCTGTCCTGGGCCCTGCCCCCTTGTACCCTCCCACCCACCAAGCCTCTCCCTTCTCTGGCCTTGAGTTATGCTCCCCTTGTCCCAATCTTTAGGATTTTTCTATTTTTTTTCTTCCCGAAGGAACTTTTCCAGATGCTATTTTCTTTGGCTTTGCCACAAACCCTCTATATGGATTTCTAACTCTTGCTATACCTCATCAGTTTGTTGACACTTGTCCAGACCAGGACGTCTGTGGGGTGGTGTCCTGGCACACAAATCCTACCTTGAGTACCATAGGGTGCAGCTGTTCTCACTAGGAAACATATGTGAACACCAGTCTGAAACTCCCCCCGCCCCTGGTGATTCTGATCAGCCTTTCCAGAAGCAGTGGATTAGTAACACCATAGCTGTGGGAGCCGATCAAGTTCCCTAATCTCTCTGAACCTCCACTTCCAAATCTCTGACTTCATAGGTGATTTTAGAAAATTAAGGGAGGTAGTGCCTACTACATGGTTAGTGTTAATCAAATGTTCTTTTCTCCATCTAATCATCCCAGAAAATAGTAGTGAGGTGTTTGCTGGTGGGTTTTTTTTTTTTTTTTTTTTTTTGACGTAGTTTCACTCTTGTTGCCTAGGATGGAGTGCAGTGGCATGATCTCAGCTCACTGCAACCTCCACCTCCCGGGTTCAAGTGATTCTCCTGCCTCAGCCTCGCAAGTAACTAGGATTATAGGCATGCGCCACCATGCCTGGCTAATTTTGTAATTTTAGTAAAGACAGGGTTTCATCATGTTGGTCAGGCTGGTCTCGAACTCCTGACCTCAGGTGATCTATCTGCCTCCGCCTCAGAAAGTGCTGGGATTACAGGCGTGAGTCACCTTGCCCATAAAAGCCTTCCTGACAAAGTCAAGATCTCCCACCCTCACACAGGCCCAACTTCTAACATCCGCAGTCTTCTTTGAGGAGAAGATCTTGTGCTCTGGCAAAATATTTTAGCTACTGCACAGAACACTGTGTGGCACAGTACTTTGAATTCCCAGAGAGAAGGGCCCAGAGGTCTTGTTGGACAGTGTGTAGGAACCTACTCCCAAGGCAGAAGGCACTCCCAGAGCGTGCTTTGGTAATTATGCAGGCTGGGAGGAGGCAGGCCATGGGTGGGAGAAGAAGGAATGGAGAGGAGAGGAAGCCTGGAAGGAGAGAATCACAGGTTCATTTAAAATAGACACCAGCTAGGGGTTTAGTCCTCCTCTGGCTTGCTGTGTGAGCTTCCGCAAGTCACTTCACTTCTCTGGGTTGGGCTGTATCTGAAGAGGCCTTCTTCCAACTGAGACACTCAAGGATGCCATGCATTTTTCCAAGTCACTAGGAAACAACACTCCAATTGCATACTTTTCATTTGCATTATTGTAACCTAGGCTGGTGTCCAACTCTTTTTCATAAACACTGAGAAATAATGTCATTTCCATGACTGAATCAAGCACACCAAGGGTGTTATAGAATCACTTTTCTCGCTTAGCAGTTATGGGCAGCAGAAGAGACTTGCACTCTAGATCCTGGAACAGCTGAGTTTTCTTGGGAAGATTCCAGACAGAGTTATTAACCCAATGAGTAACACCCTATGTGCCATTCTGACCCTCTGGGCTACAATAATGCAATCTTCTATTGCTTTTCTCCCTTAAGAAAAGCCATCAAACAAGGGACTCATTCAACTCATTCAACTGTTTATATTTTTAACCACAATATAAACAGGCATTCACACAAGAGCAATTATAAATAGCACACGTGGGGGAAAAAAAAGAACCTGCCTACTGGCATCCAAAGATATGCTGCAGAAAGCAAATTTGGGACTCTATTTAAAAATATTTTCAAAATGCCTTAAAGCAATGATATTCAATGTGCTTGATATTGCAGCAAATTTGATTTACTGACATAATATTGGTGGCATTGGAAATTAGTAATAGTTCCTTTGGGAACTAATATGGAAACACATAGGAAGAACTATATCCATGATTATTCAGAAGTAATGGAATAAAAATCTGCATAAAGAGGCCAACACAGTGGCTCATGCCTGTAATCTCAGCACTTTGGGAGGCCAAAGCGGGAAGATCACCTGAGGTCAGGAGTTCGAGACCAGCCTGGCCAACATGGTGAAACCTCGTCTCTACTAAAAATACAAAAATTAGCCAGGGGTGATGGCAGGCTCCTGTTGTCCCAGCTACTCAGGAGGCTGAGGCAGGATAATAGCTTGAACCGGGAGGCAGAGGTTGCAGTGAGCCGAGATCGCACTACTGAACTCCAGCCTGGGCGACACAGCGAGACTCCATCTCAAAAACAAAACAAAACAAAAAAGTCTAAACTTGAGGGAATTGCTATATAGATTTTGATACAGCCACACATTTGCCTCTTACATAGCGATAAGGATAATTATGAAGATTGATAGCAATGTAGAGATGTTTATTATCAGTCAAATACAACAAACTTCAGGATCACATATGCATTATGATCATAGCTCTGCTAAAAGTGTGCATATACAGCTGCGAGGGCTGGAAGGTATTGAAATAAAAGTGGCTGTAGTGTTTGAGAGGCAAAATATTATGGTTTAAATTACTTTTAATTTTCTGTTTATCTCCAACTAAATAAAAGAAAGCATATCAGTTAAAAAAGAACAAACCTTATCACCAAAGTTTCCCACTAGACAATGAGAGCGGGAACCCTGCCTGTCTCCTTCAACAGCGTTTGCTAGAGCATGTGTCTGCCACATGGTTGGCGCTCTGTAAATATTTGTGGACTGATTGACCACTGCTGTCAGCCTCTCTGAACCCGTTTAATAAATCGCTGATAGAGACCTCCTGTTTTCGCGAAGATACCTTCTGCCATCACCTCCACAGTCTCCAAAAGCACCTTCATTTACAAGCAGCCTTTCAAAACCCAGCATCTTCCTCTCTCTCAGTGTCACTGGCAGAAGGAGGACATCACCTTAAAGTACCAGACTCTAGGGCCAGCCTGTGTTGGGAGAACCTCCCCCTTCTTCTCTTGTAGCTTCCCCCGTGGGGGCAGATCTTCACAGGGACACAAGGGGGAGTAGCTTGATCCCTAAATCATCTGGACACTAACACTTTGCACCAGAAGATGGCAGTCTACACCCCTCCTTATGGTGCAGAACCCACACCTTCCTTGACACTTTGACAGTTACTTGTTCAAGTTACTCAGCCTACCTTCCACAAAGGCGGGCCAGGGTGAGGGTGTGACAAGGATGGCCAGGGCCTCAGGCCAAGATCAGGAACTGATGCCTGCTGTGCCTGATGCTGGGAGAGATGGCACCTCCCCCGTTTCACATTTCACAGTTGGGGAAACCAAGTTTCACAGAGGTTAAGACACTGCCAAGTCCCCAACTCCTAGTACAGAAACACTGCCCAGACCCGAGCCCAGCTCTCCTTACTCCAACACCCACCCTCCTTCCACCATACCGTACTGCCTGCCAGCTCTCCAGCAACAGGAGTCTGTGAAAACATGGGCAAGGATGTTTCTGAACCCATGGTTAAATGCTTTTAAAATCACTATGTCAAATTATAAAATTGATCAGACCCTTTGACCTTGGAATACCACTTTGGGAAATATGTTCCAAGGAAACAATATGAAATACATATTTATAAATAAGTTTATAAAATATAAAAGTGAAACAAAAGCACATATAGACTTGTGCAGAACTGAGCTTGATATTGCAGTTAAAACTGGAGATAGCCCAGATGCCCGAACATGGGGCAGAAGCTGGGAAAATCGTGCTGTGGTCATTATACTCACACTGGAAATGGCCATTATGCAGATTAGCACCGACATCCAGCCTGTCACAGGGGGACTGTTATACAAGTTGTTAAAACAAATACTTTCATATCAGCTGGTAAATAGTATGGCCGGAGTGTCCTCCAAGCCTCCTTTGCCCCTCCACTGGGATCCTCCTGAACATCCCCTGATCCAGCCATTAAATAGTAAATGCCTGGCCCAGCAGCCTCCAGGATCCCACATGAAGCAGTGGTCAATGAACATCTTAGTACTAGCTATTAAATACTTTTAAACCTCCCCTGGCTAAGATTCTGTATACTCATGGAAAAGCGACCTTATTTTGGAATGGGACAAGATATAGGAATATATAGAGAAAGACATTATGTGACTGAACGATAAGTAAAAAAAGCAGAACTTAATACAAGGAATAGCAGTGAGGCAAATTTATATTTGCATAAACAAGAGTTTCTGAGAAGCCACAGAATCTAAATATTTGGCAAACTAGGAGGGAGATCTGAAAAATTTTGTCAGTAGCCTATTTAACAACCTTTTCCCCCTTTCCTTCCTAAAAGAAAGTTGCAGGGCGGGCGTGGTGGCTCACGCCTGTAATCCCAGCACTTTGGGAGGCTGAGGCAGGCGGATCACAAGGTCAGGAGATCGAGACCATCCTGGCTAATACGGTAAAACCCTATCTCTACTAAAAATACAAAAAATTAGCCAGGCGTGGTGGCACCCACCTGTAGTCCCAGCTACTTGAGAGGCTGAGGCAGGAGAATAGTGTGAACCCAGGAGGCGGAGCTTGCAGTGAGCCGAAATTGCGCTACTGCACTCCAGCCTGGGCGACAGAGTGAGACTCTGTCTCAAAAAAAAAAAAAAGTTGCAATTTTGTTCACTTGCCTACTCTTCTGATGACCAAATGTTTTGGGGAAGGTTGAGCTCAGAGGTGGTCTGGAGTGGGGTGGGGGTGTGAGTGCAGAGGGCCTAAGCCAGGCATGTGGCTCAATCCTCGTGCCAAGTATGGATTTAGGCATGGGCTGATGACGTAGTTCTGGCAATGGGGTGGAAGGGAAGTCAGCCAGGAGGATTCTAGCAAGACTTTCTTTGCTAATATAAAGCAACAACGACAGGAACATCCCCTGTGTTTCCTTTGAGGATGTCTTGCTTAAAACGAAAGCAAACACCTTGTTGCCTGACGGAGAAGACTGAAAGAGTCTCAGAGAACCCAAACCTTAGCCATGACACCTTTGAGTCACTAAATTAACCAACCTTGAAGCTACTCTAATGCTAGCCTTTTTCTTTTTGAAATGACCTTAGTTGGGTTTTCTAGTACTTAGAATGTAAGCTGTTTATTCACTATTATATCCCTATTATCTATAACACCATCTGGTACATAGTAAGCCCACCATAAATATTTGTTGAAGGGATAAATGAATAAAAAGGAAGGAAAAAGTGAATCCTTGCTGTTATAGAAAGGTGTTAAGTTTCTTGGTCATCTTGGTGTTAGATTTTCTGTTTAATATTTTAAAATATTCATTCAAAGCATTACGTGATGTTGACTAGGTGTATTAGTTCCAGGGAAATAGTGTTATGGGAAGTGGCAGAGAGACCTGGATTTCAGTCTGGATCTGCTACTTACCAGTCAAGGGCTTTTAGGCAAATAATTTATCTTCATTGAGCACACCTGTAAAATGAGGATTAAATTATACGGTCTCTGTGAGTCTTTTTTTTTTTTTTTTTTTTTTTTGGTTTGTTTTTTTTTTTTTCTGTTTCTTTTTTTTTTTTTTTTTTTTTTGAGATGAGTCTCGCTCTGTCATCGGGGCTGGAGTGCAGTGGCCGGATCTCAGCTCACTGCAAGCTCTGCCTCCCAGGTTTACACCATTTTCCACCTGCCTTGGCCTCCCAAAGTGCTGGGATTATAGATGTGAGTCACTGCGCCTGGTCGCCCCTACCTGTCTTTCTATGTACTGTATCTAGAATCATAATTTTACTTTTTCTGAACTGCTTGTGAGTTACTTTACAGACATTACTCCCCTCTACTCCTTTAGTGTATATGCTTTGTAAAACCAAGGACATTCTCTTAGATAAGTATAGGTAATCATCAAAATTAGGAAATTAACTTTGGTACCAACTATTTTATCTAATCCATAGATCTTATTCTGATTTCACAAATTGTGAAATTTGTGTTGTACTAATTTGGCAGAACTATCCCAGAGGTAACGCTCTGTTCATCTCAGTGTGTCATGTCAGGAGGTATGTGATGTCAATTTGTTTCATTTCCCGTGATGATAACATGGGTCACGTGGCTGATTTGTTGATCTGTCTGAGTCCTTTCCTGGCCCATGAAACCCTTCTCAAGGTCAAAGAGAGACTCCATCTGATTCATCCTGGCATCATGGTAGCTGAGTACTTGGAATGTTGGGAGGTGAGGAATAAACACCTACAGAGCCCCTCCCACATGCCTAGCTCTGTGGTCACTTCTCATTTAAGACTCACAGAGGCCGGGCACGGTGGTTCAAGCCTGTAATCCCAGCACTTTGGGAGGCCGAGATGGGCAGATCACGAGGTCAGGAGATCGAGACCATCCTGGCTAACCCAGTGAAACCCCGTCTCTACTAAAAAATACAAAAAACTAGCCGGGCGAGGTGGCGGGCACCTGTAATCCCAGCTACTTGGGAGGCTGAGGGAGAGAACTNAAGGGGAGGGGAGGGAAGGGGAAGGGGAAGGGGAAGAGAAGGGAAGGGAAGGGGAAGAGAAGGGAAAGGAAGGGAAGGAAGGGAAGCAGCATGGTGGCTCATGCTTGTAATCCCAGCACTTTGGGAGGCTGAGGTAGGCAGATCACCTGAGGTCAAGAGTTTGAGACCAGCCTGGCCAACATGGCAGAACCCCATCTCTACTAAAAATACAAAAATTAGCCAGGCGTGGTGGCACATGCCTGTAATCCCAGCTACTTGGGAGACTGAGGCAGGAGGATTACTTGCAATTAGAAATTCTAGGCTTGCAGTGAGCTACGATCACACCTGTGAATAGCCACTGTATTCCAGCCTAACCAACACACCAAGGCCCTGTCTCTAAGCCACCAGGGGATGGTGGCCCATTTCACAGAAAGCTGCATTTGGGCAGGTTCTGGAAAGGTGCCACAATCCTCCAGGCAGACAACAGGAGGAAGGGCCTTTCATTCAGTGGCCAGTAAGTATGAGTGAGCAGGGCACTAACAGGCAGGAGGCAGTTGTGGCTGAGGCACTGGATATGGGCAGTAAAGATGGATATGTAGGCTGTGGCAAAATTGCAAAGGACCTTGAATGCCCTGCCAAGGCATTGGGACTTCATCTTGTAAGCAGGGGGTGGGCATGATGGGCTAGATGTTGTAGAAAGTGAGGAGGATGAGTAGAGATGAGCAGGATAGGAGTCAGGGAGGCCCAGGAGACTATCGAGACATCTGGAGGTAAAAGAAGATGCTGAGGGCTTGAATTAATTAAGCCCATCGGGCCAGAACTAGAAGGGCAGTATGTACATTCACACCCCTAGAAGGCAAACTGGCAGGACATTTTTGGTGCACTGGTTCCAGTTTGTTCTGCATTGCAGAGGCCATGGGACCAAGTGACTGGTCAGCAAGGGCAAACCCCTAGCTGGTTTGGAAGGTGGGGAAGTGGGCTGGGCGCAGTGGCTCATGCCTGTAATCCCAGCACTTCGGGAGGCCAAGGCGGGTGGATCACCTGAGGTCAGGAGTTCAAGACTAGCCTGGCCAACATGGTGAAACCCCGTCTCTACTAAAAATACAAAAATTAGCCAAGTGTGGTGGCACATGCCTGTAGTCCAAGCTACTCGGGAGGCTGAGGTAGGAGAATCGTTTGAACCCGGGAGGCGGAGCTTGCAGTAAGCCGAGGTCGCACCACTGCACTCCAGCCTGGGTGACAGAGCGAGACTCCGTCTCAAATAATAATAATAATAATAAAAAGAAGGTGGGGAAGTGGACGTGTGTCCAGTGTCCACCTCTTTTGAACTTTATTGGAGCATGGGCCTTTATCAGGGACTAATGGCCATAGCTATCTCATTGTAAATTCAGACCATCACCTACATGACCTGTGCTGGCCAACTTGGTCTCATACAGCCCCCTCAGTGTCGGATTCCCCGAGATTTTTATGTGTTACCCACGTGGGTGCTGTGGTCAGTCCCATCATGTTTCCAGCTTAGGAGGCTAAAGGCCCAACCATGAATTTGGTTCTTCGTATTGCACAACAGCAGGGCATTTTAAAGTCAAATTGAGCCAATCCACTCATTTGACACTCAATAAATATTTGCCCATTGCTACTGTGTGCTTAAGAGATTTACCCAAAAGGAACAGGGAAAAGGGTAGGGTGAGAAAACACTGAGGTCATATTATAATGAGAGTGGTTTTTCTAACTGGGGTTTCACTTGGTATGTCCAAATTAGATAGAGATGTGTTCCTCATCAAGTTTGAAAAGGAAGTATTATCTTTAAGTCTTTAGGTTCCTAGCTTCATGAAGATGGAGCCAGGTGATACATGGCATCAAATACCATTCTGAGCAACATGTTAAACACTCAGAAAGCAAGATGGGTCCCATGTGGCCTGGCAATTTTCCCTAAATGCATGCAGCTCTTACTCACCCGGGGGCTTGTCCACAGCTATCGTGGTTATGATGACGGTGGTGATGGAGAGCACCCACTTCGTGCCACGCACTCTGAAAAGTGCTTCCCTTACATTCTCTCTAAACCTAACCACACCCTGCAAGGTAGACATCTTACACGTGAGGAAATCAGAGTGCAGGGAGGTGGATGGATTTGTCCAAGATCATACTGCCACGTAGGGGCAGAGCCAGGATCTGAATTTAGATCTTGTCTCTAAAGGTTATGACCATTCCATTGTCGTGCCATCTCCCACCACTTCAAAATAGGAAGGAAGTTTCCCATTTTTGAACGAAAGCATCTGGTCAATGGATCTCAAACTTTAGTGTGCATCAGAGTCTGTGTTAATAGAATGCAGGTTGCGGGGTCTGAGTCTCAGAGTTTCTGATTCATTAGGTCTAAGGCAGGGCCTGCTAATCTGCATTTCTGGCAACCCCAGATTTGCTTGTGTTGCAGCTAGCCCTGGGACCTTGCTCTGAGAACCACTGCTCTTAACAGAAGATGACACTACTGCCTCCTGCTCCTCCTCTTTCTGTTCATTTTGACATCTCCAAAATCGACCCATTTCACCTGCCTGAAGAAGAGGGCCGGGGTGAATGCTGCCCTCACCTCTGCCTATCTGTTTCCATGGGAGTCTGTGTGGGAGGCTGCAGGCTCCTCCCTGACCCAGCACAGAGGATTCCTGGCTAAGCCATTTGCTCCCAGTTGTTTACAGACACATCTACTCTCAGGTCACTGCTCTCTCTCTGAACCCCAGGGGGCATTCCCAGGCCTCTCTGGGCTTTCTGTTCACTCACAGCTTCTCTGCAGACTGAACCTGCTTTCATCTGCTTAGTCAAGTGTGGTTTATGAACTCTGATTGCCTACAACACCCTCTCTTCATTAGTTGGACTTTGGAGAGGGAATGAGAGATCTTTTCCAGGGTAATATGGGACACACAGGCTGCTTCTGTCACCTGGGATCCTTGCTGCTCTGGGAAAGATAAACTTTCTAGCAGCTTGTTGACCTTTCCAAGTTATAGTTTGACAAGGGAACATATGTTTCAAAGGCTCGTGGACTTTTAGACTTGGAAGAGATCTTGGTGGAAAAAAGGAAGGGAAAAGAACAAACACTTATTGAGAATCTGCCAAGTGTCGGGCACAAGGCCAGAGACTTAATGTGTGCCATAGTGTTTACCCTTCACAGTAACCCTATGAGATAGGGTTTGGGTTTTTTCATCTTAATACCCATATACAGATGAGAAGACTGAGATTTGAAGTTCAGCAACTGGTAAGGGTCACACAACTAGCTAGTGGCAGAACCAGGATTTGAACCCAGGTATCCCCATATTCTCTCTTCTACCGCTCGCCCAGCAGTCCATAGCATTGATGGTCTCCATAATGGGATATCCATTGATTGTCCTGGCTTGCTAAGACACCGTGTGTCAGTCATACAGCGATCAGTGCTGGGGAAGCAAGGACTAGTCCAGTTAGAGAAGCCGGTAGGGGGTGGTAGGAGGAACTGAGGAAACAGGTCATGCTTGAATGCTGGGTGAACAGATGGGAGGTGCCAGGAGTCTGTAGAGTTGGTAGCAAGAGCTGCTAGGAGCAGGTCAAAGCAAGCAGGACAACAGTCATCTACAAGGGAAGATGAGCAGCCAGCCAGGGGCCTTGACTCCGGCAAAGCTAGCCAAGGCTGCTCTAAAGAGCCAGGTGCCAGCCCTCCTGCCCAGGTGTGGGTCTGCATGAAGACAGTCCCCCCGCCCTCCGTGTCCGTCAGTGTGTGCTTTGTGCCCAGCATTGTGCTAGGTGTTGACGCTCCTTTTATTTTTTTTTTGAGACAGAGTTTTGCTCTTGTCACCCAGGCTGGAGTGCAGTGGCACGATCTCGGCTCACTGCAACCTCTGCCTACCAGGTTTAAGTGATTCTCCTGCCTCAGCCTCCCGGGTAGCGTGAACCATCACGCCTGGCTAATTTTTGTATTTTTAGTAGAGATGGGGTTTCACCATGTTGGCCAGGATGGTCTCGATCTTCTGTCCTTGTGATCCGCCTGCCTCGGACTCCCAAAGTATTAGGATTACAGGTGTGAGCCACTGCGCCCAGCCTCCTTTTTTAAAAAAAAAAATAAACAAATATTCTTGTTTTCAAAGAGTTCACAGCTCAGGTATAGGTACAAGTAACTGACTACACACAGCCAGATGAGTATTATTTTTAACACGGTGTTTCATAGCTTAGACTGTCAATTCACATACCCGCATGATGTCCAGCGACCCTCATGGAAACATTTCCGCAGGGGAGAGAGGAAGGGCCCTGTGCGGAGCATTCTGCTCTTCCACACCTGACATCGCATGGAGCCTTGGCACAACCCCTTGAGGAGCACAAAGGAGGGAGTCCTAACATCTCCTTGTGGGGGATGGGCAAAGCTTCCCAGAAGCATGGGTAGAAGCTCTTCATGCCGAAACGAGGAGGTCACTGCCATTTCTTCTGCTGTGCCATTTCTGCGTGATGGGCACTTTTAGCTTTAGGAGGAAGGCAGAGGCTTGAGACTGGCCTCTTGGCCTTTTCCTTTTCCACTGCAGTCTGAAAAGCCCTAACTTTTTTACATCTGTCTTCCTGCAATAGCTCCCTCCAGAAAAGCCAGATGTCTAAAGTGCTGGCAAGCAAAGGGCTACTGGGTGTGCTTTTAGCTGACATGGTCTGGCTTGGGAACAAATGTTAAGAAAGTCTCTTTTTCCTCGTTCTCTGCCATCCATTTTTCCTCAATGACTATTTTCCTAGAGTTCATCATGTGATAACCATGACAGACCAGGGATAGAAGAGGGAGGAGCCATCAATGACAGATGTCATCTGTCCTCATGAGTCAGTGAAAGAAAATGTTAGCCTGGAATCAATGACATATTGAGCATGAGGTCGGGGAGAGGAGATTTACATGCATCTCTTAACTAGTGGTGAGTGAGAAAGCAAGTTCTGGATTGGAATTCAGCAGAATGGCTTCTCCCTAAGAGCTGGAAGACCAGGAGCAGGAAGGACATGGGGAGGGACCCTCAAAAGAAAGCAGAGGCATTAGCTGGGTGCTGGGGGTCTGGGGAGGCAAGAACCTTCAGGCAGCCTGGGTGGTCACTCGGCTGAGCCAGCACTGAAGGAGCTTTGGAAGGAGGGATTCTAGTCCTCCCGCCCACACCGACACCAGCACAGATGTGGCTTCCCCCTCTGGTGTCCTCTATGGTGGGAGCCAGGTTGAATGCTGCTCTAGGACACGTTGTACAGCACCCATGGGGATACTGTCTCTTCAGTGGACTCCTGACTGAAGCAGGTGGAGACCCTCCCTCTTCTCACCAGCACTGGGATGAGGCTGTGGCCAGGAGCCAGATGGAAAGGCAGTTTCACATTTGCTCACATAAGAGTGACTATTCGGGGCCAGGCACGGCGGTACACGCCTGTAATCCCAGCACTTTGGGAGGCTGAGGCGAGCAAATCATGAGGTCAGGAGTTCGAGACCAGCCTGGCCAACATGGTGAAAACCCGTCTCTACTAAAAATACAAAAAATCAACTGGGCGTGGTGGCAGGCACCTATAATCCCAGCTACTCGGGAGGCTGAAGCAGGAGAATTGCTTGAACCTGAGAGGTGAAGGTTGCAGTGAGCCAAGAAGGCGCCATTGCACTCCAGCCTGGGCGACAGAGTGAGACTCTGTCAAAAAAAAAAAAAAAAAAAGAGTGATTATTCAGGCTAATTGCAGTGACTCATGCCTGTAATCCCAGCACTTTGGGAGGCCAAGGTGGACTGGTCACTTGAGGTCAGGAATTAGAGACCAACCTGGCCAACAAGGTGAAACCCCATCTCTACTAAAAACACCAAAATTGGCATGCATCTGTAATCCCAGTTATTTGGGAGGGTGAGGCAGGAGAATCACTAGAACCCAGGAGGCAGAGGTTGCTGTGAGCCTAGATCACACCACTGCACTCCAGCCTGGGCAACACAGCCAGACCCTGTCTCAAAAAAAAAAAAAAAAAAAAAAGGCCAGTCGCAGTGGTTCACACCTGTGATCCCAGCACTTTGGGAGGCCGCGGCTGGTGGATCACTTGAGGTTAGGAGTTCAAGACCAGCCTGGCCAACATGGTGAAACCCTGTCTCTACCAAAAATATAAAATTAGCCAGGGGCGGTGGCAGGCATCTGTAATCCTAGCTACTTGGGAGGCTGAGGCAGGAGAAGCACTTGAACCAGGGAGGTGGAGGTTGCAGTGAGCCAAGATTGCGCCACTGCACTCCAGCCTGGACAGCAAGAGTGAAACTCTGTCTCAAAAAAAAAAAAAAAAAGAAAGAAAGAAAAAGAGTGACTATTCAAACAAACCCACCAGATTCACTTAATCCTCACAACAACCCTACAGACTATTCTGTTTTTTAACTGAGGAGAAATCCACATAACATAGAATTAACCATTTTAAAGTATAAAATCCAGTGGCATTTAGTACATTCATAATATTGTACAACCACCACTTCTATCAAGTTGTGAAACATGTTCATACCTCGTTGAGGTTGTTTTCATGCCCATGTTACTGGTGAGCTATTAAGGCTCAGGAAAGTGAAGGGACTGATTCAAGTTCATCAGTGGGAGAGGTTGGACTTGAGCCCAGATTCTGTAACTCCTGTGGAAGGAGGAAATGTCTCTCTTCAGACTTTGATAACAGCCTCTGAACTGATTTCCTGCTCTCCTGTCTCCCTCCTTCCAGGTGTCTTACACACAGTGACATTCATCTACCGCCAGGCTCTAAGAGAACTATCTCCCTCCTCAGCCTCCCAATGGACGCTCATTAGTATCAAAATAAAGTGCAAGCTCCGTTCTGCTGTAACCTTTATGTTGATCACCAAGCAACCCGTTTCCCTGGGCCTGTGGTCCTTGGGAAATGCTTGCAAATCCTGGGCTCTGGCAACCCTGGGAGTGCTGGCTGATCCCAGCACAGCTTCTGCCCTTTATCCTGTCCATCAGCTACCAGCCAGACTGCATGCCCTTGAGATTTCTTAAGCGGGATTCGACACCAGCGCGGGCTCTGCGCACCACAATGTGTGTTGCCGTCGGAACCCCGTCACTCGACTTGAGGGAAAGGACAGCAACCTCCCATCTCTCCACTTTGATTGGCTAAGTTATTTCAAGGTCAAATAATGGAAGCAGTGCAGATATTAAATATGTCGGCGCCAGTTGTATATATGTGTTCCTTGAAAATATACTTATGGTATATTTTTAGATGCC
The DNA here is from genome assembly GCF_001698545.2 of Rhinopithecus bieti. Taxonomy (NCBI): domain Eukaryota; kingdom Metazoa; phylum Chordata; class Mammalia; order Primates; family Cercopithecidae; genus Rhinopithecus; species Rhinopithecus bieti. The sequence goes on along the minus strand of NW_016826821.1, from coordinate 403,476 downwards.
AAAAGGTAAAATGCTATATATAATATAATCTTGTTTCAGAAAAAATGTTTATATAGACAGAACAAATATATATTTTAACATATGCATCTATCTGCATAAGAAAACATTTGAAAAGATATACCTTTAATGGTAACATTAACATGTTAATGGTGGTTCTCTCTGGCTGATGCGATTTGGAGTGATTTTCATTTTTTCTGTTTGCTTATTTTCATCCTTGCTAAGTTTCTGTTTTTTTTTTTTTTTTTGTTTTTCGAGACGGAGTCTAGCTCTGTTGCCCAGGCTGGAGTGTAGTGGCTGGATCTCAGCTCACTGCAAGCTCCGCCTCCTGGGTTTACGCCATTCTCCTGCCTCAGCCTCCCGAGTAGCTGGGACTACAGGCGCCCGCCACCTCGCCTGGCTAGTTTTTTGTATTTTTTTTTTTAGTAGAGACGGGGTTTCACCATGTTAGCCAGGATGGTCTCGATCTCCTGACCTCGTGATCCGCCCGTCTCGGCCTCCCAAAGTGCTGGGATTACAGGCTTGAGCCACCGCGCCCGGCCCATCCTTGCTAAGTTTCTTTCCATAAAAACATGACCTATATAAGAAAAAGAAGGCTGGGCACGATGGTTGTCTGTAATCCCCGCACTTTGTGAGGCTGAGGCGGGCGGATCGCTTGAGGTCAAGAGTTTAAGACCACCTGGCCAACATGGTGAAACCAAGTCTCTACTAAAAATACAAAAATCAGCCGGATGTGGTAGTGCACGCCTGTAATCCCAGCTACTCAGGAGGCTGAGGCAGTAGAATCATTTGAATGTAGGAGGCAGAGGTTGTAGTGAGCTGAGATCGCGTCACTGCACTCCAGCCTGGGCAACAGAGTGAGACTCCGTCTCAATATAATAATAATAATAATGAAGAGGAAAAGAGTTTCTGTAGGACTCTGTTTGCCCTCTCAACTCGGCCTTCTATCACAACTAATTATATACATACACCGCTACTCTCTCTGCCCCTCAAGGACAGGGATCTCATCTTACTCATTTTACCTTCTCCATGACATGCTCAAGAATTAATTAGCTAGCCAAGGAGTGGACCTCAGGTTCTACTGTCTCTGACCCCTCCTGAGTGCAGGTCTCTGAGGCCAACCCTCTTGAGCAGGCCTCCAGGAGGTGACGCTCCTGAGACCTCCCAGGCCTGGGTTTCTGGGGTTTCCCGCTAGGTTCCTTGTCAGTGAGTAAAGCAGTGGTGGCTGCAGGCAGATGCAACATCAACAGCAAGTCTGCAGGCAAAGATGCTCTCTTGCGCTTGTGGGTTTCTTCTCAATATGATTTCATTACTGTAAGGCAGATGTTTCATTGCCAGGGCAACCAGGGGTGGAATATGCACAGAGCAGCCTCCACTTTGAACTTTATTTTGTTAAACTCCCACTGGGCTCTGAGCTCACTTCCTATTTGTGGTTGCAAGAATGTAAACCTTCAGATCTGCTGGGTTTTTTTGTCTTGATCTTGTTTTGTCTCTTTAGAGGTCTGGCTGACATGTACAGTGTCTCCTGCAATTTACTAGTTAGGGTAACTTGTTTCATTCTCACCCGCTCACTTTGATACCTCTTCCTACTGTCTTGTGATCAGACTTGCTCCCTCAAAATAGATGGAAATTTTTTCAATGTATTAGAAATGTACTGGAGGCCAGGCAAGAGGTGACTCACGCCTGTAATCCCAGTACTTTGGGAGGTCGAGGAGGGTGGATCACCTGAGGTCAGGAGTTTGAGACCAGCCTGACCAACATGGTGAGACCTCGTCTCTACTAAAAATACAAAAATTAGCCGGGCATGGTGGCACATGCCAGTAATCCCAGCTACTTGGGAGGCTGAGGCAGGAGAATCACTTGAACTGGGGAGACAGCAGTTGCAGTGAGCTGAGATCACGCCATTGCACACTCCAGCCTGGGCAACAAGAGCGAAACTGTCTCAAAAAAAAAAAAAAAAAAAAGAAGAACTGGAACGTCAGAATTGGAATTTTCCAATAGGGAGGATACTAAAAGGGACAGCTTTAACTGTCTCTCCCCTCATGACGTGCTCTTTTTCCCTTGGTTTTCCTGCTCACGCTCCACAGCACACACAGGTTTCCAAGCTACACCGAGGGGCGACCAGCCCTCTGTGGCCTTGGCCTCTTTGATGCGAATCCCCCATCTCCCTGGTGAGGCTTGGAGGCCTCAGTGGGAGGAGCCGAGAACTTGATTCCTCAATCATGACAAAACCTACGTAGCCTGCAGTTCCCTCTCTTTCCATTCCTTGTCCCAGTTAAAATACCTTTGAATTAGACTCCACTTCTGGAATTGTCACTGGCAAAGTTGTTTTCTGGGCCCAGAGGTTTAAACACACTGGCCTTGCCCAGCACCTGACACTTCATTGTTGAAAGGAATTAAATCTAATTGAATAGAATCAAAACCAAATTGAATGGGCAGGTTCTAAACCAGGCTTGCAGATCAGGGCCATCAGCCTCTTAAATGCAACCCAGCTGAGCCTACCTTTGTCTGGTGTCTGGGAGGAGGAGGGCACAGTGTGAGGGCCCATTCTGGTGGTTTGGGGGTGTTTCTCTTAGCTCGTTGCTTGGAGAGTCCACCTGGTTTCTCATAGCTGCTGCCTGGGGTAAATGACTGGCTTTGATTCAAGTCCCAGAGTGTGAGTCTCTGCAGGGAGCCTGCGAGTGACCCAGCATAAATGGAGGAAGGAAGGAGAGGGAGGGAGGGGAGTTCCCCTACAGTTTCTCAGTGAGGAGATAAGATGTAAGCACTGGAAACATGGGAGAATGAATGATGTGGAATGAGCTGTGTCACTTGTGACATGAGTCATAGTATTGCCCTCTCTGGATAGATCCCGTCCCTGAAAGTGACTGAGAACAGTCAGACTCAGAGAGGTGGGTACAGTCATCCTAGGGGTGTAGCCTGAGCTTGCACTTGAAGGGAAGGAGGAAAGCCAACCCCTGTGCTAAGATATGCAATTAGTGCTCATGACACATCTGTAATATGTGATTCCCTTTTTACAGAAGGGAAACTGAGGCCCAGAAGGGTCAGCCAAAGCCATCACCCTTGGAGGAGGATAGATCTGGGTTCTAATCTCACAGGTGCCATCCCCTAACGCCTGCATAACTTTGGGTCTCCTCCTCCACCAGACAGATCCTGCCACCTGGGGAGAGGTCAGCAGGGGACTCCCTGGTTTGCACAGGACCAACTGGATCAGGTAGGCAAGGAGGAGAAAACCACTGGCCTCTACATTCTCTAATCCAGCTTTGCAGATAACAGAGCCTGGACTTTCAGCTTATCTGATTGCTGGTCAGTTTCTCAATGAGCTGAAACTCAGAGGGAAGAGGAATATGATTTCCACTCACAATCACCAGACAGGGAACCTCTTGTGGGCAGAAACTGTTTCTTTCTTATTTTTAGTAAATAAAACAGTACGTAGTATTGAACACATATGAAAGAAAATGCAGCATATCTGTAAGTTATAAAGCACAGTACTAAACGCTGTACCTAAGAACCAGTCCAATCTACCCCTTCTCCCTCCATCCCCCTGCCTCTCCATGAAAGGTAACCACTATCCTACATTTTGAGCTTAACCTTGCCTTCTATTTTTTTTTCAGTTTTAGTAAATATGCATGCATTTCTGAGCTGTATAAAGTTTAGTTGTGCTGTTTTGGGGGCTCTATATAAATGACGCCAAACTGAACTTAATCATCAGTGGTTATCAGAGTTACCATTTAAAGATGAATATGCCCCTACGTCATACGACTCCTGGTTATATACCCTAGGGCACTACTTCTCATATTTTTTGGTTTTAGGACTCTTATACCCTTAAAAACTATCAGGATGGGCACAGTGGCTCATGCCTGCAATCCTAGCACTTTGGGAGGATTGCTTGATTCCAGGAGGTGGAGACTGCAGTGAGCTGTGATCCTGCCACTGCACTGATAATAATTATCAAGGACCCCAAATAGCTTTTGTTCATGTGGGCTATATTTATTTATATTTACAGTATTAGAAATTCAAACTGAAAAAAGTTAAGATATTATTAATCACCTTTAAAATAAAAATAAACTCAATGGATGTTAACACATTTTATGAAAAAAAATATATTTATGTTAAAATTTAGGGAGATGAGAGGCATTGTGAGAGGCATTGTTTCATATTTTACAGTCTCTTTATTGTCTGGCTTACTAAAAGATAGCTAGAATCTCTATTTGTATTCAAGTGTTGCAATATGTTGTTTTGGTTGAAGTATATGAGAAAATTCCAGCCTCACCCAGATACGTAATTAGAAGAGGTAGGAGTATTTTAATAGCCTTTTTAGATAATTGTGGATGTGTCATACAGCCTCCAGAAAACTCCACAGCATACGCCTGACAGGATGAGAGTGAAAAGTATTATGAAAATAGTTTTGTGGCTGGGAGTGGTAGCTCGCACCTGTGATCCTAGCACTTTGGAAGGCCACGGAGGGTAGATCACCTGAGGTCAGGAGCTTGAGACCTGCTTGGCAAACATGGTGAAACACAGTCTCTACTAAAAATACAAAAATTAGCTGGGCATAGTGGCGTGCATCCGTAATCCCAGCTACTCGGGAGGCTGAGGCAGGAGAATCGCTTGAACCCAGGATCTTGCAGTGAGTCCAGATTGTGCCACTGCACTCCAGCCTGGGCGACAGTAAGACTATGTCTCAAAAAAAAAAAAAAAAAAAAAGAAAGAGAAAAAGAAAATAGTTTTGCTCATGTGGACCCTCTGAAAGGGCCTTGGGGACCCTTGAGGGTCCCTGGATCACATTTTGAGGACTGCTGCCTTAGTGAAACTCTTGTACATGTGCACCACGGGGTTGTGCAAGATTGTTCATTGCAGCATTGTCTGCGATAGAAAAGAACTGGAAACAACCCAAAATGTTGTCTATCATCAGGAGAATGAATACATGAATGATGGTTCATTTACACATCAGAATATTTGTATAACAGTGAAAATAATGCCTCTTTTCCCCACCTTTGTACATGAGGAGGCTGTGTATTAACAGAGTCCTTGCAGTTTGACTGGCGTACACTAGAGTATTAGATGAGGCCGAGCATAAAGTAGGTATTTAAGAGACGGGCAAAATGAATGAACATGCCCAAAAGTTGTGAATGGAGAGGCCAAGCCAGAGTCACCTAATTTCCTGTTGTGACTTTTGTCATGTTAAATTCTTCTCTGGCTGAAGCCTTTTCATTTCTTCTGAAACACTTGATTTCAGACTAATGACAAAAGCTAACTTCCTGTTTTAAAACGATATTTATGCCACCACAAAATACTTTGCAAATGGTGGGAATTAATAAACACAAACCCACAGAGAATCCAGCAAATTTATAAAAGATCTTCCCTTTGGAAGTTTGGGAGCACAGAGCTAAAACAAGTACATTTTGTGTTTAAAATTGTGCCTTCTTCCTGGAATAAAAACATTTCAAGGCAAAAGCATTCCACACTTCCGATCCCTGGTTAGAAAGAACAATGGAGAGCTGTGGCCGGGCATGGTGGCCCATGCCTGTAATCCCAGCACTTTTGGAGGCCGAGGCGGATCACCTGAGGTCAGGAGTTTGAGACCAGCCTGACCAACATGGAGAAACCCCATCTCTACTAAAAATACAAATTAGCCAGGCGTGGTAGCACATGCCTGTAATCCCAGCTACTCAGGAGGCTGAGGTAGGAGAATTGCATGAACCCAGAAGGAGGAGGTCGCGATGAGCCAAGACTACGCCATCGCACTCCAGCCTGGGCAATAAGAGCGAAACTCTGTCTCAAAAAAAAACAAAAAGAAGAAAGCAAAATATATTCGAGTTTCTATTGAGATAATCACTGATAAGACTGAAAGCCCTGAGCATTAGTATCCTAGCAGCTGCTAACCTTGTGTGAGGAAGACGCTGCATACCTAGAGAGAGTCCCTCAGGGTTGCAAGTTCCTGGTCTTGATAGTTTTGTAAATATATGACCTGTGAGAAATATAAGAAAATAAACAAGTTAAACATAAAGTCATAGTTTCAAACTTTGATGTTTTCATTCAGCCAAAAATCAACAGAACTAATGGTTAAAATCAGACATTTAATGTTTATTTGCCTTATCAACAAAAAATATTCAGGAAGCCTTGGTTTAAAAAATCAATTTTTTGATATTTCCTCCTGAATTAACATCTAGTTTCTCAGACATGAAGGGACTCTACCCTCCCTTTCCTGTGTTCTAACTTTCAAGAGTTACCTATGTCAAATTTAGTAGTATTTATATTGAAGACCCTATAAAATTGAATGCTGACTTCTGGTTAACAAAGCATCGTAGACTGAGAAATAGACACATAAACCAATATGAAAAAAAAATCCAGATATAGACCCAAGTATATGTGAATTAATACTTTTAAAGTTGGCATTTCAAATCAAAGAAGAAAAAAGCGCTGTTCAGTAAATAGTATCAAGACAACAGGCTACACATCATTTTCCATTTGGGAAAACCATTTATGTTATATTGCTACCTCACTCCTTATTCCAAAATCAATCCCAGATGAATAGAAACCTAAATGTCAAACATGAAATCATAAAAGTAAAGGGGACGGCACAGTGGCTCACACCTGTAATCCCAATACTTTGGGAGGCCAAGGCGGGAGAATAGCTCAGGCCCAGGAGTTCAAGACCAATCCAGGCAACTTAGTGAGACCTCTTCTCCACTAAAAAAAAAAATAAATTAATTAACTGAGTGTGGTGCTGTGTACCTGTAGTCCCAGCTACTTAGGAGGCTAAGGTGGGAGAATCTTGGCCCGGGAGAGGCTGCAGCGAGCTATGGTCACACAACTGCACTCCAGCTTATGCAACAGAAGAAGACCCTGTCTCAAAAAAAAAAGGTACAAGAAGAAAATATAGTTGAATATGTTTATAATCTTGGAATGAAGCTCTGTCTAAGCATGCCATGTAATACAGAAACCATAAAGGCAAACATTAACAAATTTGAGTATACAAAACTTTAGTCAGGCGTGGTGGCTCATGCCTATAATCCCAGCACTTTGGGAGGCCAAGGCAGGTGGATTACCTGAGGTCAGGAGTTCGAGACCAGCCTGGCCAACACGGCAGAACCCCATCTCTACTAAAAATACAAAAACCTAGCCAGGACATGGTAGAGGGCGCCTGTAATCCCAGCCTCTTGGGAAGCTGAGTCAGAATTGCTTGAACCCAGGATAGGGAGGTTGCAGTGAACTGAGATCGTGCCATTGTACTCCAGCCTGGGTGACAAGAGCAAAACTCCGTCTCAAAAAACAACAACAAAAAACTTTAAAATTTTCTGAAGAATAAACCTATAAACAAACAAAGGTAAAAAAACAACTAATAAAAATCATTACAGTCCAGTGCGCTGGCTCATGTCAGTAATCCCAATACTTTGGGAGGTCAAGGCAAGTGGATTTCATGAGGCCAAGAGTTCAAGACCAGCCTGGGCAATGTGGCAAAATCCCATCTCTACTAAAAAGACAAAATATTAGCTGGGCATGATGGCAGGCACTTGTAATCCCAGCTACTTGGAAGGCTGAGGCAGGAGAATTGCTTGAACCCAGGAGGCAGAGGTTGCAGTGAGCCGAGATTATGCCATTGTACTCCAGCCTAGGCTAGAAGCGTGAGACTCTGTCTAAAAAACAAACAAACAAACAAACCTAACCAACAACAAAAAAACTTTAAAATTTTCTGAAGAATAAACATATAAACAAACAAAGGCAAAAAACAAACTAATAAAAATTATTACAGTCCAGGTGTGGTGGCTCACGCCTATAATCCTAGCATTTTGGGAGGCCAAGGCTGATGGATCACCTGAGATTGGGAGTTCGAGACCAGCCTGACCAACATGGAAAAACCTTGTCTCTACTAAATATACAAAATTAGCCAGGCATGGTGGCACATGCCTGTAATCCCAGCTACTGGGGAGGCCGAGGCAGGAGAATCGCTTGAACCCAGGAGGCGGAGGTTGCAGTGAGCTGAGATCACACCATTGAACCCCACCCTGGGCAACAAGAGCAAAACTCTGTCTCAAAATAACAATAATCATCATCATCATTTCTGGAAAGATAGAGAAGAGTACTATTTGTTTTACTGTGGTATATACACATAACATAAAATGTATTATTTTAACTATTTTAAGGTGTATGATTCAGTACTTTCATAATGTCATGCAACCACCACCAGCATCCAGTTTCAGAACATTTCATCACCCAAAAGGAGACTCAATGCTCTTAGCACTTCCTATTCCTTCCTACCTCCGGCCCCAGCAACTACTCATGCTTTCTGTCTCTTCGGATTTGCCTATTCAAGATATTTCATACAAATGAAATGATATGTGGCCTTTTTTTGTGTGTGTCTTTTTTCAGTTAGCAAAATGCTTTCAACGTCCATCCATATTGTAGAACGTATCAGTACTTCTTTCCCTTTTATGGCTGAGTAATATTCCATTGTACAGAGAAACCACATTTTGTTTATTCATCAGTCGATGACATGTGGGTTGTTTCTGCCTTTTGGGTATCATGCAAAGTGCTGCTGTGAACATTTGTATACAAGTTTTTGTTTGAACACCTGTTTTTCAGTTATTTTGGGTATATCCCCAGGAGTGGAACTGCTGGGTCATATGATAATTACTGGAAACCTCTTAGTGATTTTTGGATATTGTGCCACATGCATATATTACCTAACAAAAATTGATTATTTTAATAAAAATAACCAAGTAGAGACAAATATATTGTTTTATAATCACATTTTGGCATCCCTGCAAAATCAGCATTGGATCAATCAGTAGTCTCACAGAACCTAAAAGAAACTGAGGTGTAGGATATAAACATATAATCCCATTTTTAAATATGACTCATAGAACCAGTAGGTCTTCAGGCTACAAATACTCCCTGTCATTAAATGTTTCAGCAGCATTGCCCTGGTGAATGTGGGAAGGGCTGGATATTTTCTAGATCCATGTTCTTTTTTTTTAAAGGTAAAGCAGCAATCGAAGTTGAATTCAAACCCATGATTGTATTGACTTGGTCTGACAATTGCATGGACTCTCACTGGGAGCCCGGGCTCCCGCAGCACCACCTGTGTCCCCTAGGGGGCGAGCTGGGGAGAGACCGGAGTCCCCAGGGGAGCTCTGCGCTGGCGGCAGAGAATTGGTCTGGCAGAGCTTTTAGAAACGCAAGAGGATCACCGAAAAGGGATCACAGTGGGGAAAAAGGCAAGAAGAGGAAACACTTTGACAAAGAACCCAGCGCTGGGACACTTGGGAAACGTATTTTCTCAAGCACTTTATTATTTTATTATTATTTTTTTTGAGATGGAGTCTCGATCTGTCGCCCAGGCTGGAGTGCAGTGGTGCAATCTCGGCTCACTGCCACCTCTGCCTCCCAGGTTCAAGCGATTCTCCTGCCTTGGCCTCCCAAGTAGCTGGGATTACAGGTGCCCGCCACCACACCTGGCTAATTTTGTATTTTAGTAGAGAGGGGGTTTCGCCATGTTGGCCAAGCTGGTCTCGAACTCCTGACCTCAAGTGATCCACCCGCCTTGGCCTCCCAAAGTGCTGGGACTACATGTGTGAGCCACTCAAGCACTTTGTTTTTATAAACGAGGAGATCGAGACCCAGAGTAGCTGCTGATGGTCACAAAGGCTGTAAGCATGAAGTCTGGATACCTCTGCTGTGGTGCAATGCGCAGTGTGGGAAGAGAGGCTTTCCACCGCTGAGAGGGCTGTGTTTGAGTCCCTCCTCCCTCCCTTTCCACCTCCCTCCCCACTACCACCACTTACTTAAATGAGTGATTCAGGGTCACTAACTTAATCTTTCCCAGCCTGTTTCATTATCTGTATAGTGGGTCTAATACCATCTTCATCAGGCTGATGCAAGGAAATGATATCATGTATGCACAGGACCTCCCTTATGCTTGGCATATAGTAGATTCTCAATAAACATTTGTTGTGTGAATGAATATTCTCTCCTCTAATCCTCTCAAAGGCAATCATTCTGCTGCCCCAACACATTTTTATTGATGACATTTCAGGCAGTACCTTATGAGCTCTCCATATCTAGAAGGCGGGAAGGGAAGGAAAGGAGAGGATGGGGTGTTCGTGCCGTTCCTGTTGTGGTGAAAAGCTTCTTTGTGAAATCTGAGCAGCAGCAGCTCCACTTGGAGGCTGCAAATCTGTCAGCTGGAGGTCCTCAGAGCTCCCAGGTCCTGGCCTTCTCTGCCAGCAAAGTGGCATACCTGGTTTATAGATCCAGAGGTCTTCTGAGGCCAACAGAGTCACACACACCCCATCCAGTTCCTGCCTCCCTTCCCCAAGCATCTGACAGAGGCCAGTTTGGCTGTTTCAAGAAATACCAATCAAAGTGTTTTATGAGAACTGTTGGTTATGCCCAGCTACACAATCCTCATGCATACTGTCAAACATGTCAGTGTGGTAAACTTTATTTCATTGCATTGTAAAAGTTCAGCTCATGGTTTCTCAGTCTTCATCATTTATACTTTACATGGCACAAGACTTTTAAAATATTAGGTTGTAAACTGTAATTCTCACAATTCCTTTTTTGGGAGGAAGGAAGGTGTGGAGGGGACTAAAATATACTTTATTCATTATTAAAAATGTTACTATAGTACACAAAATGGGAAAAATATAGAAAAGAAAAGAAAAAAAGCCAGGTACAGTGGCTCATACCTGTAATCCCAGAACTTTGGGAGGCCAAGGCAGGTGGATCACTTGAGGTCAGGAGTTCAAGACCAGACTGGCCAACATGGCAAAACACCATCTCTACTGAAAATGGAAAAATTAGAAGGGCGTGGTGGCATGCACCTGGAATCCCAGCTACTAGGGAGGCTCAGGTGTGCTTGAGCCCAGGAGGCAGAGGTTGCAATGAGCCGATATCGCACTACTGCACTCCAGCCTGGGCGACAGCAAGACTCTGTCTCAAAAGAAAAAAAGAAAAAAAAAAAGAAAGAGAGAGAGAAGGAAGGAAGGAAGGAAAGAAAAGAAACAAGAAAAGATTTCCCAGAACTCCACCATTCAACAGATGTTGGTATTTCTTTTTACAATTTTTTTTTAAAGACAGGGTCTTGCTCTGTTGCCCAGGCTGGGGTGCAGTGGCACAATCACAGCTCACTGCAGCCTCGAACTCCTAAGCTGAAATTATCCTCTTTGCCTCAGCTTCCTGAGTAGTTGGGATTATGGACACACTACCATGTCCGGCTTACTGTTGGTGTTTATTAGAGGATTTTAAAACATTTTAAATGCACTTTTACAAAGTTGTGATAATAATATCTACAATTTTTAAAATAGGTTTCCTCAGTGCTTAAAAATTGTATTCATTCATTCAACATTTCCTCAATGCTTACTATGTGCCTAGCGCTAGGGTACAATGATGAATGAGATAAACTGGACTTCGTGGCTCACACCTGTAATCCCAGCATTTTGGGAGGCTAAGGCGGGAGGATCACTTGAGGCTAGGAGTTCAAGGCCAGCCTGGGCAACATGGAGAGACCACATCTCTAAAAAATAATCATAACAAAAGTATAAAATAGCTGGGTGCGGTGGCTCACGCCTGTAATCCCAGCACTTTGGGAGGCCAAGGTGGGTGGATCACGAGGTCAGGAGATCGAGACCATCCTGGTTAACACAGTGAAACCCCGTCTCTACTAAAAAATACAAAAAATAAGCCGGGCGTGGTGGCGTGCGCCTGTAATCCCAGCTCCTCAGGAGGCTGAGGCAGGAGAATGGTGTGAACCCCGGAATGATGCCTCTTTTCTCCTTTTTTGTTTTTTTTGGGAGCTTTGCAGTGAGACCTGAGATCGTGCCACTGGCATCTCGCAGCCTGGGTGACAGTACGAGACTCCATCTCAAAAAAAATAAATAAATAAAAAATAAAAGTAGAAAATAAAAACAAAGAAAAATGAGAGAGAGTGATGTGCCTTCTCTTGTCACCACAATTTCAGCTTGTTTATGCATTTGCTAAATGGTTGCTATGGCTTGAATATTTGTCCCCTCCAAAACTTATGTTGAAGTTTACTCCCCAATGTAGCAATATTCAGAGGTGGGGCCTTTAAGAGGTGACTGAGTCATGAGAGCTCTGCTCTCCTAAATGGATAAATCCATTCATGGATTCATGGGTTGATGGACTAATGGGTTACTACAGGAATGGAACTAGCAGCTTTATAAGATGAGGATGAGAGAACTGAGCTAGCACGCTCAGTCCCCTCGCCTTGTGGTGCTCTGCACCACCTGCGGACTCTTCAGAGAGTCCCCACCAGCAAAAAGGCCCTCACAAGATATGGACTTTACAGCCTCCAGAACTGTAAGAAATAAATTTCTTTTCTTTATAAATTACCCAATCTGTGGTATATGTTACAGCAACAGAAAATGACCTAAGACAATGGTGCTACTGAGTAGGGGGAAGCCCTAAAAAAAAAGGGGAACTCTGGATGGGTGTGGTGGCTCACATTTGTAATCCTAGCATTTTGGGAGGCCAAGGCGGGAGGATGGCTGGAGTCCAGGAGATAGTGACCTCCTGGGCAACATGTGAGACCCCACCTATACCAAAAAAGAAAAAAAAAAGCCTGGCATGGTGGTGCAGGCCTGTAGTCCCAGCTACTGTGGGGGCTGAAGTGGGAGAATCGCTTGAGTCCAGGAGTTCAAGGTTACAATGAGCTATGATAGTGCCCCTGTAGATTAAAGGCAGAGTAGGGAAGCATGCCTGGTGAGGACAAGGAACAGCAGGGAGACAAGTGTGGCCAGAGAAACACAGGTGCTCAGATAGTGCTTGCTGAGTGATTGAATTACCCCAGCATGTGGTGCAAACACTTTAGTTGAGTCCCCAGAGTGCCACAGTAGCTCTCAAATTGTGTCTCCCTCTGACTCCGTTCTCCCAGGTTTTTAAAAAATATCATCTGTGCAGACGTTATCATCCCGAAATTGCTGATGGATTTTTCAAGATCTCATTCTTCCCACTGTCCTCCTTTAACTCTGATTTCCATTTAAATGGGAGTCTGCCCATGACTGAGTTTTCCTCTTCCCGGGTCACTTGCAATGGGTCTCTGCAGCCTTCTTGGTGTGATTTTTCCAGTGCCGACAACTGAACCTGGTACAGAGTAAGTTTCAGTTAAAGAACTCTTGACTAAGTGAATGAATTTCCCCTGAGAGTTTCATTAATCCTTTCTACATCCCCATTCTCTGAGCCTTTCCATTGGTCATACCCATGCCAGCTTTGCTTACTTCTGTTTTTTTTTGGTTTTTTTTTTTTTTTTTTTTTTTTTTTTTTTTTAACTCATGTGAGTTACCATCATCAGTTTTTCACTCTGTTCCTTTTCCTGGATGGGTGCTGGGTGCCACCTCTCAGTGGCATTCCCATTGCACACCAGCCTCCTCTGATCCTAAAGAGGCTACAGATCTTTTAGGGAAGGAGGAATGGAATGCCTGCTTACCTGCCCAGCACTCAAAAGAGCAGACCCATCAAGTCAAAACCCTCACACCTCACCTTGGACCTTTCCAACTCCACCCCAGGAGTCTATCAGAGAGGAAATCTAGACACTGTTTGCACCAGTCCTACCTCCCTCTGCCCACCCCTCACCACACCACAGGATGAGAAGCTACAAGTCAGGCGAGGAGCAAGTTGTGGCTCCAATGTGAGATTGAGCAAGCAGGACTCACACTTTCTAGTTAAATCCAGATTTGTCCTTTTCAACCATGTGACACCTGCATCATGTCACAGCAAAATTTCTTTATGGGACTGTCACAGAGAAACAGGACAAAAACTCTGGACTGGGGTGAGATTTAGGTTTTCCTCTTGGCTCGGGTTCTTTAGGTCCCAGTTTCCTTATCTGTAAAAGGGTAGATTGTAGTCCAAAAGTCATTCATGTGCCAACAGCCTAGCCCAGGATCTTGTCTCCAAGGGAAAGGCTGCCACACGGGACTCAAATCTTCCACAGCAACTGCTCTGTCCCCAGCCTCAATCCCCCCACCCCTCCTCCAATCCCACACCACCACTCCATCACAGGAACCTAGATGGTGGACAGGCCAGTGGGGATGGTGTGCAGAAGTATGTCGACTTATTCAAGGGAGCTTGGCCCTGAGAAAAGCTGCTGGTCTGCCAACATTCTCAGAGGCTGAAATTTATCAAAACACCCATTTAAGAATGTACACTGAGAACCACAGTTGCCAGACAGAGGGAGGATACTGCTCTGCTCCACCCACCCTTCCCTCCCCACCATACCTCACCCTCCACTGCCCCTGTCCAGGACCGCTGCTCCTGGAATCCAAGGAAAAGGCAGAAGTCCGTTTGGCCGGAGTGTGTGTCTCAATGACAGGAGGGGCTCCCTGGCTTTCCAGAGTCCTACCCTCCTGGCCTCTGTTCCCCTCAACCTCAGTGCCAGAGACACAATGGCCAGGTTCCTTTGAAAATTCCGTTTCTCCATGCTCCAGGTTGCCTTTCCTGTACTCCAATTATTCAGGCTCACATTCAAGTATGAAGATGGCTTTGGGGAGGGACTCTGGTAGGTGTTAACCTTTAGCGTAAGGAGATGAAAGGAGCTGGTTTTCTAGGTAGTGCCTGATTTCTTTAGTTGGGAAGAGAGAGGCCCCACCTTTTATAAGGGCCTGGGGCTGCCAGCTTTGTGCCCTTGATTTCTTTAGAACCCATTCAGACTTAACCATCCTTTCTGTAGCCAGGACCAGGCTGCATCGAGGTCATCTTTGTCTCTCAACATGAATATCCTAGTAACTTTCTCCCCAGTACCCACTCCAGAGGATCCAGGGCAAAAGTAAATCTCTCAAAGCGTGTGTAGGATGAAGCTGGTGACTCATGCCTAGTTTATGAGTGGTAAGTGTGCATTACATGTTCTGCACATTATCTCATTTATCCCTCACCACTCTATGGAGTAGGCACTGTTTTAAGCCCCATTTTATAGGTTTTGGACCTAAGGGGTTTGGAGCGGGTAAGTCACTTGTCCGAGGTCACATATTAGGAGGTGTGCTGTCCATTGCTAAAGCCAAGGCTCACTCTGTCCCTCAAGCCACTGTACCAAGTGCCAAACATTTATTAGGAACCTCTTCCAGGTGCAAAACCCTGGGTGTGGCCAGCAGATGATCAATATGCACATGAATGAAGAATGGGTAGCTCTTGAATTCCAGGAGCACAATTTCTAACCTGGGAGGTGGTGTGAACATGAAGAATTCTACTCCAAAGCAGCCTGAAGTGCTGTCTCAGAGGTAAAAGGGGAGTCCCATAGGAATGTGGCTGAGGAGGGAGATCAATACACACTGAGAGAGAGAGAGAGAGAGAGAGAGAGAGAGAGAGAGAAACAGAGAGAGAGAGAGAGAGCTCCACAGAAAGAAGGGAGGAAGAGAGGAGGGAAGGAGGGAAGGAAAGGAGAGAGAACATGAATAAGTGCTGAAGTTTTCTAGAAATGGGCTTCGTGCTAGGCCCTGGTAGATGGGTCAACTTCCCCAGGCTGGAGAGAAACAGGCAGAGGAAACAGCTTGAGCCAGGAGCCAGGGTGACAGCATTCAGGATCTGTTATGCAGTCAGGTCTGTGTCGGGGTGTGGAGAGAGGCAAGCCTGGCAGGTCAGTCAGAATCAAATGGAGGAGAGTCCAGATGCCAGGGAAAAGTCTGGGCTTGCTTCTGGGGGCAGTAAGGAGCTGCTGAAAGCTGCTTATCGATAAAGCATGACAGGCAGGAAAAGATGATGCAAGCTTGCAAAGAAAACTGGTGGTGGGAGGCAGGGATGAGGTCTTCACATGGTTCATCTCTTCTTTGGCCAAGGTCCACTGCCAGGCTGGACAATTGAGGGGCAGGAAGAGGAGGGATGGTCCCAGCGCTGGGAGTGCTCTGAGCATAGGCTGAGCCTAAAGCCCCTCCAAGGCCTGCGGAGGGGCTCAGAAGGG
The DNA here is from genome assembly GCF_001698545.2 of Rhinopithecus bieti. Classification (NCBI taxonomy): domain Eukaryota; kingdom Metazoa; phylum Chordata; class Mammalia; order Primates; family Cercopithecidae; genus Rhinopithecus; species Rhinopithecus bieti. The sequence goes on along the minus strand of NW_016826821.1, from coordinate 387,569 downwards.
CGAGTGGCCTAATTCTGAGGGGCAAGGAAAGACCTAAAGGAAACACTGAGGGTCCTAGAGTAGGAGGGGTAGTGAGGATGCACAAGGGAAATTGGAAGGAAATGAACCATTCTGGGACATGGGGAGGAAGAATCTTCAATTCAGCCTAAGGAAAAAAAGTGTCCTTACCCCTTGCCCATTCAGGCTCATTTCTTTGAAACTCTTAAAGAAATGCAGGAAAAAAAAACCCTTTTTTTTCCAAGTATAGTAAAAAGTCAATGAAATTGAGAAACCAACTGCCTGGAACATTCAAGTCACTGGGAATTTTTTTTTTTTTTTTTTTTTTTTAAGAGACAACATCTTGCTCTGTTGCCCAGGCTGGAGTGCCTCAAACTTCTGGGCTCCAGAGATTCTCCTGCTTCAGCCTTGCAAGTAACTGGGAATACTACATACATGCATCACCATGCCCAGCTAATTTTTAAAAATTTTTTGTAGAGACAGGAACTCACTATATTGCCTAGGCTCATCTCAAATTCCTGGGCTCAAGTAATCCTCCCGCCCTGACCTCCCAAAATGCTGGGGTTACAGGCGTAAGCCACAGCGCCTGGCCCTGTGATTGTTTTTTGATTCAATCTTAGAAATAGAATAGGTAAATGACCACAGACAAGTTAGTATCAGGATGTCAACCACAAAAAGACCTACTATGGGTGACCACAGAGTCCGCAATATAAGCAGAAGGTGAGTCAGCCCAGGACCCATTTGAGGGGGGTCGAGGAGGCAACCCTGACTAAAAGTTTGCTCCACCCTTTAATGTTTTTGGAGGCCCTAAGTCCTGAAGACCTTATGGAATCCTCCTCTAATATATAATTAAACATTTTAAAATAAAATAAAACAAAATAAAAATAGGCTGGTGCAGTGGATCACACCTGTAATCCTAGCACTTTGGGAAGCCAGGGCAGGGGGATCACTTGAGCCCAGGAGTTTGTGACCATCCTGGGCAAAATAGAAGAAAAAAAAAATTGTTTAAAAAATTAGGCGGGTGTAGTAGCATACATCTGTAGTCCCAGCTACTTGGGAGGCTGAGGCAGGAGGACTGCTTGAGCCCAGAAGTTGAAGGTTATAGCGAGCTATGATGGTGCTATGCTACAATTAAATTACATTCTCTGATTGCAAAATTCTTAACTTCATTAGAGTTGAACTGCTCTCTCTCTCACCTGCTTTGCTAATTCCCTAATCAGCACTGCCCTCACTAGCCTGTGACCATATCCAACAGCCCATTATGAGAAAGACATTTCTTTGGACCTTGAAAATGTCTGCATTTTTAAGAATTCCCAATTGAAAGGAAGAGGATGCTAACAGTTCGAGGCAGCAGTGTAGAGGTAGGAAGAGCTGGGCTTGGGAGGTAAACAGCCCGCCTAAAGAACTAAAGGACTAAAGCAAGTTCTTTAGTCTCTCTATGGCTCTGTTTCCTCATATGTAAAATGGGGAGGAAGAAAAGAATAATATCCCTCTTGTAGTGTCCTGATGATGAAATGAATCCACACACAGCCAGAAAGCGTTCAGAAGAGTGCCTGGCACACAGTGAATCTCCTAAGTGTTGCTGTTATCACTTTCACCTACATCACAATGCAGCAGAGGCTCATTCTCCCCATTATAGTTAAGTAGCATGAGGCTCTGAAAAGATAAGTAACTTGTTTTCAGACACACAGATAGGAAGTAGTAGGATTAGCTGGGAGTCAAAACCCAAGTTAGTTTGACTCTAAAAACCCACTTTCTCCCTCCCATTGTCCTGCAAATTTCCCTGATTGGGGAATAACATTAGGCTAAAATTTTAAAATATTGCTTACTTTTTTGATAACCAATGGTACAAAATTCAAAATAATAATATGGTATATGGTGAGAAAGTAATTTTCCCCCTCCCTCTCTTCTCTCAGCCTCCCCACCCCCAGGCCAACAGCTGTTCCCAGTTCCTTGCAGAACTAGCTTTAGAGTAAGCTTTTCACTGCTAATGCACATTTATTTTCCAGATTAATGTAATTCCCTGAGTGCCTCATCTGTACCAGGCACTCTATCCTGGTGCTACCACTGCCTTCAGAGGGCTCCTGGGCATGAGTCTGGAGGTTGTTGATGGTGGGAACTACTATATTGACTGCTGCATTTGGTGTTTTTCCCTCTGCAGCCATCTTTTCCCCCAGTAAAATCAGCTTGCACCGTTTGCACACTGGAAAACGGCCAATTCAGAGCCCCAAAACCTCTTCTGTAGCTTTGCTTTGCACAGAACCTGGCAAGCAAGGAGCATTATGCTATCAGAAGCTGACCAGAGGACTCTGTGATGCTGGATCTGGGATCAGCTTCCTCCTCTATGAAACACCTGACCCTTCCAGTTCTCTAATTGCTCTGCCCCAGGGGCTTTTAGGAAGCATAATTTTCCATGAAGCCTTGCTGCTTTTGGGCTCCATTTCTAGCCGGAAGACTCCAGCTGTCCCACAGGTAACTGAGAAAGGCCAAAGAGCTCTAAGCCCCTTTCCTTACTTTCTCACCATTGTTCTTTGGACAGTAGTAATGTTAAATATACATATATTTTTCCCCCTGCTATTGCTGCCAGAAAATATTCATAACGGGGTCAGCACAGAGCTTTCTCAATGACTTCATTATAAAATATGCTTATAACCTGTGGTGTGATTACACAAATGCACAAAAGCAACTTCAGAAAATAGTGCTGATCATAACATAGAAATCCTTGCTGTCTCTTTCCAAACATTAAGTATCTGGCTGAGGGAGATAAAGTAGGGATGTCACCATTTTGGAAGCAGCTAATTCTCATTTAGAGATGGAGGCTCAGGAGAGGTCAGGCTCCTGGTCCAAGATCCGTGGTAGAAGCAGGACTCCAGCCTGCTTGATATTTGACTTTTGGCCCCGCTTTTTTCCAATGCATCAAGCACCTCATTGAAAGGTCTGAGACTATGAAAATCTATGTTCTGTATGTTTGGGAAATTCATTTTCTGATCAGCTGAATATTCTGAATAGAAGAATGGAGACTTCAGATTAGGGTTAGGAAGGAAGAGGGGAACACAGAGGTGGAGGTTCCCTCAGCCTTGGATTCTTCTCCCCATCACAATTCACTTCTTAAAGTCTACGAGTCTCTCCTTCTCAGTGGGTTGTAAACTCCTCAGGGACATAGTCTGGGAGAGATCTGGTAATGATAAGGTATGCGTGAGGCTGAGAGTCACATCTGCATTCTAACCCCTGCCTGTTTGTTTCTAGCTAGGTAGGCACTGTGGTTTTTATCTGCATTTCTCAGATGACTAATACAATCAAACTTTTTTTTTTTTTTTTTTTTTTTTTAAGACAGGGTCTCACGCTGTCACCCAGCCTGGAGTGCAGCAGTACGATCACAGCTCACTGCAGCCTTGGCTTCCTGGGCTCAAGCGATCCTCCCATCTCAGCCTCCCAAGTAGCTGGGACTACAGGTGTACACCACCACACCTGACGACTTTTTGTATTCTTTGTAGAGACGGGTTTTGCCATGTTGCCCAGGCTATGAACATCTTGTAGATTTTTAGTAATTGTTAGTTTATTTCTTTACTCTGTCTCCCCTTTCTTTCTGTATCTTTGCCCCCTTATCCCCTCTCCCAGGACCTCACAAAATGCCACCCTGAAAGATGCCAGGGTCCTGGGATCCAGAATCCTCTACTCACAGTTCTGTGACAACCCTTCAGCAGCCCTTCATCATCTTACCTTGCCAGCCTCATCTCTCAGCCTTCCATCCCCTTGTACATGACTCTTTAGCCAGACTATCAGTTTCAATCCTCTCTGAGCCTTTGAGCTTTTGTAGAAACTGTTCCGTATGCCTGGGACACTATGCACCCTTCCCCACTCCTTCCCCATACTTCATCTTCCTAAAGCCTAGGTCTCCGTCAAGTCTCAGGTCATATGCTACTTCCTCCAGGAAGCCTTGCTTGATGCTTTCCCCACCCCCACGCACCAGCCTGGGTTAGTTGCCCCTTGTTTGTGGCTAAGAAACATCCTGTACTTCCCCTCCTAGCACTTATCACACTGTGTTGCAATTGCCTATTTGCTAGTCTGTTTGTCTTATACCTTGCCTCTTCCCTTTGAGGCTTAATCTGTGTGTTGCACACTCTTCTATCTCAAAGCCTAGTGCAACAGTGATTTTGTTGAATGAATGATCAAGCTCAGATCTCTCTAAAAGGACAAAAATCTAACCTTCTGTGCCACCTCCCACATCAATCCTCCTCTTTGTCAAGGTCTCAAGAAAACAGACATTTATGGAAGGTCTACTGTGTGCCAAGCACCAGGCCAGGCCCTTTACAATGATGTCATTTTCACAATTAAAAGGCTTAAAGCTCCGAATCTAGACAGCCCTTTGACTGAAACTCAGAGGTTCTGATGTCTAATCAGGCAACTAATGAGCAAGGGGAAATAAGTGATACCACAACTTTTTCCATCCTGATAGGGGCAAAGAGATGTCAACAGAATGGAAGACTGATGTAGCACTGAGCTGCTGAATCTTAAGTGCCTGGCACGTGGTAGGAGCACAGACAAGATGTGCCAAGTAAATGAATTATTTGAAGAGGGAACACAAAAAGGGCAGACTACAAGCCTAGAAGGTCCGTGTTTCATTCTAGGCCTGGCCTAATGTATTTCTCCCATTTCCTCCATGTGTTATTGATAAACAAAACTGGACATGGAAGTATTTTTGTCATGGGCAGCTGTTCACAGCCCCAGCCAAGCTTTCCTTTTTTCTTTTTTTTTTTTTTTTTGAGATGGAGTCTCACTCTGTCACCCAGGCTGGAGTGCAGTGGTGCGATCTCGGTTCACTGCCACCTTTGCCTCCTGGGTTCAAGTCATTCTCCTGCCTCAGCCTACCGAGTAGCTGGGATTACAGGTACATGCCACCACACTCAGCTAATTTTTATATTTGTAGTAGAGACAGGGTTTCACCATGTTTTGGCAAGGATGGTCTCGATCTCCTGACTTTGCAATCCGCCTGCCTCGGCCTCCCAGAGTGCTGAGATTACAAATGTGAGCCACCACGCCCAGCCCCAGCCAAGGCTTTCTTGTGATTTCAGCTCAGACATAGTTGGCTAAAATGGCCACACCTAGCTACGAGGGAAGCTGAGAAATTACAAGTTTGGAAATCAAGAGGAAAAGAAAGCAGATTTGGTGTAAACAGCAGTCTCTCCCACAGCATACAAAGGCCGTCTTGCCTCTGCTGGTGTCACTGGACGACTGTGAACTATCACCGGATTGCTGGATTCTCTCTCTGGAAAGGCCCTCAATGGTCATTTAGTTCAATCCCCTGATTTTACAGATGGAAAGAAAGATTGGGGCCCAGAGAGAAGTGACTTATTCACTATCAAAGAGTTGTTTGGGGCCGGGCAAGGTGGCTCACGCTTGTAATCCCAGCAACTCAGGGGCCTGAGGCGGGCACCACTGGAGATCAGCCTGGGCAACATAGTGAGACCCTATCTCTACAAAATTTTTTTTTAAATTAGCCAGGTATGGTGGCACATGTCTGTGGTTCTAGCTGCTTGGGAGGCTGAGGCAGGAGGATAGCTTGAGCCCAGGAGTTCAAGGCTGCAGTGAGCTGTGATTGCACTCCAGCTGGGCAAAAAAGGTCCTGTCTCAAATAAACAAACAAACAAACAAATAAGTTGTTTGGTGCTAGAGCCACACTGTTTTGCTTAATCTGTCAGTGCTTTATCTGCAAGCACTGGGTCTTTAAACAAGAAAATCTCCTCATCTCCTTCATAAAAGGAGACTTCAATGATAAAGAGGAAAGCATTGAAAGCCGTTTATAATTACGGCAATGGCACCGAACACAAATCTTTCTTCAGTTACTCAGAGGCTTCTCTGTGTCCTGTGGTCACTAAGCGTCTCCATTATTCGGAACTTTGGCTTCTCCTGTGTAATACTGCAAAATCACATACGTGACCATGTGCATGAGGGGTGAAACTTTACCTTTTTTGATAAAAGACCAGTTATTGATTGTGTAAATTTGTGCAATCATTTAACATTCTTTGAGCTTTAGTTCTCTCACCAGTAAAATGGAGATGATAATATCTATCTCCCAGGGTTTTTTGGGGGGTAGGGGCAGCAGAAAGATTAAAAAAGAAATAAAAAACATAGTATTTATTGGGTCCCAGCTAGGTGCCACAGTATCAGGCACCTAGCTGGGACCCAATAAAATATAGGTTTCTCTTCTCAAATACTTGAGGTCATTTCCCTGAATGCTTAGGCGACCATATCATACAATTATTGCTATAATCGCTTTAAAAAGGAGCACTTCCAACAACATTCAGTGGACGAATCTTTTTTTTAAGATCTGCTTTTGCTGAACTAGGTGCTGAGAATTTTCAGATGGAAAAAAAAAAAAAAAAAACAAAACACCTATTCCCAAGAGAGACTGAAATGTGAACAGAAAATAACAGCACCATGTGAGAAGTGTGCTTGGGTGAGTGACGGTGGGCTTCCCAGAAGAGGCTATGTGCTTCATGGGGAAGGACTAGGAGCAGACCAAGAAGAAAGGGACGAGACAGGGGAGGACACGGAGGTATGAGGAAGCACATTCTCTATGTGGGGACTATTTGAAGCACTTGTGTAACAGTAAAAAAGAAGAGCTATAATAAAAGGGAAGGGCCAGGTACCTGTGAGAGCAGTGGGTTTTGGATTTTATCCAAAAGATGGGGAACCACTGAAGAATTCCAGCAGGGAGACGATGTGAAAGGGCTGAATGGGAAGTAGTGGGGAGAATGACACCACCAGTATTCCTGAGTGGGGAAGGGAGAACTGGGTGGTTGGAGGCCACACCCACCCCTCTCCATTTATTTAGTCATTCAACAAATAGTTACTGAGGGCCTGCCAGGCTGTATTCCAGGGGCTGGAAATCAGGCAACCAACAGGACTAGCAAGATCTTTGTTCTCATGCAGACTAACAATAGATAAGCAAGTAAACATGCAAGGAAATATCAGATAGGTGCCACTAGGAAAATTAAACCAGGCAGCAGAAGAGTCTCTGAGTGGCAGTGGCCCATTCCCTGCCCCCAACACTTACCAAGACTCCTCTTGATATAACTTTGGCTTCCCAAGGAGGCGTTGCTCCTAGAAAAATCTCTACGGTAAATATTAATAATTAAGCCATCTCTCGGAATGTTGCCAATGAGCCTTCCCTGGGTGGGGACAGTCAAAGCTAGTTTTCCCCAGGGCCTGGTCTGCCTTGTAATTGTCGGTTAAAGACCATCAATTCCGCCAAAAGTCCTAAGTTTAAGGTTTTAGGAAAATCATGGCAACCTTGAGACCTTTCCTGAAGTGGTTCCCCTGCAACATATGACCTCGCCCTCCCCTCATTACCCATCCCACTTCCATGTATATATACAATTATCCTTTAAGAGAGAAACATTTCATAGTACGGTTGCAATTTTGCATTCCTCCCCTTTGAAAAATACAAACTTTTAAAACAGGCCCGCCGCTTCGGGCAGGTTTTGCCGCGGAAACCACCCTCCCTCCCCGCCCCCGGATGTCCAGAGGGCTGGGTGGGGAATCCCGGGAGCCGCGCACTCAAGAGCACGGGAGCTGGAGGCTGGAGGCTGGCTCGTCACCATCAGGGCTCCCTGGGATGTAAGTCAGAGCTCCTCAGTGCCAGAGGGATGCGGGCCAAGAATAAAAACGCGAATGTTGTATTAAATGCAGCTGAAGAAACTAGGGACTGAAAAGGCAGATTTCCCAGTGTGTATCATGGTCTTCCCCCATTTGACTCATTTACTCACTGCGGGTTTCTTTTTCTCCACTATTTTCTTATTATGAAAACTTTCAAAGACACAGGAAAGTTCGCTATTTTAGGGAAATCTAGCAAAAGCCCCAGGAGGGCCTCTCTGATTTTGCCCAACTTCTCTGGGCTGCCTGATAGAGCTTGCCCTCGGGGACTATCACAATTGGGACTAATTTAGAGCCCCTGCTCCCAAGGGTTTTTAATTCTAGCTGGGGAGACCAGTCACTAATACAACTTTTTTTTTTTCCTTAAAATAGTTCACACCTTACACAAAGCACTTTCACATTCCTGATCCCATTAAAATTATAAAGCTAGAACTGAAAGGAAATTTAGAGATCATCTCTAGGGGTCAAATATTGGCAAATATTGGGCCACTTGCTAAGCTCCTGCCCATGGCAGACATGGCTAACACACCGCACACTCACTTGTTCATGTATTCCCTTATTTATTGGACATCCTCCATGTTCTACATAGCATGTTAGAAATAAAGCAGAAAACCAGACAGACTTGTTTGCTACCTTGTGGACCTCCAAGGGGAAGAGAGACATTAAACAAATAATTACATGCATTAAGAGTGTTTTTAGGCCGGACACGGTGACTCATGCCTGTAATCCTAGCACTTTGGGAGGCCTAGGCGGGAGGATCACTTGAGCCCAGGATTTTGAGACCAGCCTGGGTAATAAAGGAGACACTGTCTGTCTCTCTCTCTCTCTCTCTCTCTCTCTCTCTCTCTCTCTCTGTGTGTGTGTGTGTGTGTGTGCGTGTGTGTGTGTGTGTGTGTGTGTGAAGTGTTTTTAAAAGCTGGTTTTGGGGCAGACAAGGGCATCACGCACTGGGAGGTACCCTGGGGGTGGGACAGGGTCGGGAAAAGACTCCCTCAGGAAGTGATGTTTAAACTGAAGTCTAGGGGATTAGGAAATGGAGTCTCTGAGAGGGTGAAGAAATATTACATACCAGTATGAAGCATGGCCTGAGTGAGGTCATGCTCCAGGGCTGAACAAGGGGCTATGGATGCTAAGTGGGGGTGGGTGTCCAGAGGAAACAGAAGGTTGGTGGAGCAAGGCCTTAAAGACAAATTGGTTGACGTGGAGAGATGGGTGGAAGAACTTGAGCCAAGGGCAGATATTATTGTTTCTCCTCCTCCTGCTTCCCAGGAAAGCAGCTCTCATCTAGTGTCAGTAAAAACAAATACAAAGTTATAATTTATTGGCCACCTAGTATGTGGTGGCAATTGTCATGAATTCCAATATGTTCCTTGCGAGACAAGTATTCTTCTTCCAGTTTTACAGATCTAGAAAAGGCTTGGAACGGCTAGAGACACTTGCTAAGCCTGGCCATCAAGTAGGCAGCAGAGCTAAGATTTGAACACGTGCCGGCCTGCCTTCCTAGGCAGACGCACTTTCCACAATGCCTCACTGCCATAAAAATCCCAGGCCAAGGCTTGCTCTAACAGCAATCAAATACCACTTGGAAAAGGGCAGATCTTTGAAGAATCAGAAATACTTCTCGGGAAAGGATGAGCAGAGGTGCCCCCCGTGGGTGGATACCATTAGGCACCGGTCTATGCGGAAGAGGCTGACTTGTGGCGTGGGAGGTAGAGAGGAGTGAGAAGTGACTGACGGGGCGCCCTGGCTGCTCTAGGACTGCACTGCGGGGAGGTGCCCGGCTCTAACCACTGCCCTGCCCGGTTAATCATTTCCTGACCTTCCTTCCTCCTCTCGCCATGGCCGCAGGATTGCCACATCAGTCTTCCCCCTCCCTCTGCTCGCCTTCTGGCCCCGAGGCTCCTTCGCCGGGTTTTACAAGGAGCCCCAACTTGGAAGCAATATTTGTAATAGCCCCGGACGTCCTCAAGTGCCCCAGTGAGATCGCAGGCTCCATCCAGGGTATGCCAGCCCTAGCGGCCCCTGGAGGCTTGCCCTCTTCCCTAATCCCTTACTAAAAAGAGGTCAGAGCGTCAGGGATCCAATCTCCATACAGATTAACAAGTTACAGACTCGGTTTCCCCCGCGGGAAAAAGGGGATGGTAACAGCTGGTTGGCTGTTACGAGGCTTAAATGCGGTATGTGAAGTGCCTGGCTGGGAGGCCTTAGGTGTCTAACAAATGCTAGATCCCTTCCCTTCTTATCTTAGTCTGGTAATGGGGAGTTTAGCTTGCCCAGCAATCCCAGGCTACGTTAATCTCACTTGAACTTCCACGCTTGTAAGTCCTACGATGTCCTGGAGGTAACGCAGATGGTGAGTCATAGTGACATGGTTTGAACGCGGGTTTGTGGGCGCCCCTGTGGGCCCAGCCCACGCAGCATGTAGGTGGCTGGCTAACACCACGTGTTCAGAACCTAGAAAGGGCTACGGATCGCACCTGCCGCAAGGAGCTGAACGCTAAGTCTGGACTGCCCTGGCACCCATGAAACTCGCTGCCCGCCTCCCCCGGGGCCAGGCCCTTGGCCTCCCCAGCTTGTTTCTTCGTGTACAAAATGAGGGCCGTAGCGCCTGTCTGCCCGAGAGGTTTTAATGTTCTTGGAGCGGCCGGATTTTTACCACGAAGCCACGAAGCCACGGAGTGGTCCGCACCACGTAGGTTCAGTCTCCTCCACCCACCGCAGGAAACGCCGCGGACGGCCCGGGGTGCCCTACTCGGCGCCCCACCCTTCCCGGGGCCGGGGAAGCGGAGTGACTAAGGAAGTCACTTCGGAGCACAGCCGGACTCTGCGCTACCAGCTGGAGCGCCCCTGGACCCCACCCCGCAGGGTGGACGGGGCGGGCCTTGGG
>NW_016826821.1:364375-376372 GCF_001698545.2 Rhinopithecus bieti | reverse complement strand
CGCGCCCTTGCCCCGCCCTGCCGTGGCCGGGGCTGTGCCCGTCCGTGTCGCGGGGTCGCCTGTGGGGCGGGTGTCCGGCCCCCGAGGGGCGGCCGCACGTGTGGCGGGGCCCGCACCACGCTTCTCCGCGGACAGGACGGGAAGAGCGCCGCTCTCCGGGCGCAGCTTTGTCTGGGCTGCGGGACGCGCGGGGCCCCTCTCTGCCGCCGACCCCAGCCCGGGTTTCCTTTCCTTTCTCCGCAGGCTCGGGCACCTCGAAACCCCGAGAGGCGCTCGAAGCTCGGGCGGCGGAGGTCGGGGTCTTTCATCTGTCAGGAAGGGTGAAGTTTGAAAACAGGCTGCGGGCTGAGAAGCTCGGAGGCTGAGCCAACAGCTGCTTTGGAGGGGACGGCTCGAGTTTGTTTTTCAGACCTTTTGGGTTGTCCGAAATTGCGTTGGGATTCCCGAGTTCCTGTGTTGTGAAACAGTTATTAGGTTTATATAAGGCTTTTGAGTAGCTTAAGCGTTTTAACTCCTCCTGCTGGCCCCCTTGGAAGCCTCAGTGCCCTCTCATTGTCTGCTGTGAGCGACTTCTTAGGATCGCACCGGCCACACGGCTTTGATTACTTCCTGGTAGGGCCCTGGTGCTACCGCTAGTCTTTGTTTATTAGCTTTGAGATGATCACTGCTATCTGGGGTTGTATTAATAGTGTACAATTCGAACTGTGCACTTCAAAAATCTTAAGTTCATTTGAAGAAATATAGAAAAACGGCAATGGTATGATTGAGCTGTGACGTGTTCCATTGTGGGCCGGAGCTGGGAAGATAGTTTAGAGAATGCCTTGGCACTTTTGACAGCTTACTACTTGAATAGTGATTATGTCCTTGGAAAAAACATCGGTAGGTCCACAGAGAAAAATATACTCTGGGATAAGGAATAGAAATAACTGCGGTTTCCTGGCGTGCTCAGACATCTGATGCTTTGCTTGCCTTATGTAAAGTCAGATTTATTTTTCTGTATGAAGCCTTTAAAAATTAACGGTTAATTGGTTTCACAGAGCAATATTGCAGTTCTTTTGTGAGGATGCAGAAACTTATGTAAATTAGCTTTTACCTGTAAATCTGTCGGAATGTTGAGTATGGAACAACAAAAAAGGTGTATGGCACTGCTTTACAAATTGGTTGTGGTGGTACATTAGCTATAACTGTAGCTATTGCTGTGGTGCTATAATTATAACTTATTTTTTTCTCAAAAGAAATTTGAAGAAAAAAAAAAAGACCAAAGTAAACACTAGGAAAAGGCTACCTCACAAGGAAAGGTGGGATTACTCTGGCTCATCTGTAGTAAACTACAGGAAGACAAAATGGACAATTAGCACACTTCGGCATTTTCTAGGTAAAATCTCATCAAACTTAAAAATGGCTTCACTGAGCACATACATACATCTAAAAAAAGGAAAAGAACAGTGGAAGTGGCAGATACCCTCTTGTGAGTCAGTCTTGCCTCTTATCAGTCAGGGAGTCCACTTGACTGTGAAAAAGAGATGCAGGAAATTGAGCATCTCTTGAGGAACTTAATAAGTTAAAATGGAGCATAACGAGATGTGCTGATAACAAGAATAAACTAGTGTGGGGTGATTTCTCTCCAAGGGGTAGGATGGCGTCTTTGCATCTTGCAACAAAGTGTGTCTGACATACAGCTTTGCAAGCCTGGTTCTAGTCACTTGCTTGAATTTGTAGAACCAATAAAGCGAGTTTTGCAACTTTGTGTGAGTCCACATTCTGAATTGAACCCATTTTATGTAGGCCTCCCGTCTTAACCTGTTGGCATCTATTTGTTGATATAATCTAGCGTTATTGTATTAAGCTTGATCTTGTTCTTGCGTGCCTGTTGTTTCAGTGATTAAATGATTAATCTGTGAGTCCTTAACTAACTCATTATCTTGGGGTGTTATATAGTCGTATTTTTTTCTCCCACACTCTTGATTTTATTTTATTTTTGGTTTTTTGGTAGGGGACCAAAAGGGTAGCCGATGTGTTGAATAATACTGTGACTGGGTATTGAGTCTGATTACGTTCTTATTCAGGAGGGGAAAATCCCTGTTTTGGCACTGGGACAATAAAAGTAATGCCCTTGCCTTATTTTCTTTGGGAGTTTGCAATTATACCACAGCAAGACAGCCAAGCAAATTGCAAAATGCCACAACATTCTAGGTTCTACCAGTTAGCAGTACCTAATTGGACAAATAGTTCTATTTTCTTTGAGTATCAGTTTCCTTATATAATCTGTAAAAAAAAGGGGGGGGGGGTAATACTTTGTATTTACTTCACAGGTTGCTATTAGGATGAACAAGGTAATTTTTTTGTGTGAAAACTCTGAGAAACTTGTATACACTGTTCAAGAGGTCAGAACATCTTTATAAACAGGACTCTGAATAATTAAATATCCAAAGCCCGTTAAATGGGGACTAGAACAGACTGGCTTTATGCTGAATGATGCTTTACAGGGAGATACAGAACTCAACAAGATTACAAGAAGTAAGAAGTAATTAAAAATCAGAATTAACATGAGCTTCTTATCCATGGAAGGCACTGTGTGTTAGGTTATATAATTGTGTATTACAGCAGTTCTTACACTTTTTGTGCTAAGGACCCCTTTACATTCTTAAAAATCATTGAGCACCCAAAGAGCCTTTGTGTAGCTTGTATCTGTTGATGATATTTATTAGAAATTAAAACTGAGAAAAACTTAAAATACGTATTTATTAATATGCTCACAAATAATAGTAGACCCACTACCCGTAACATAAATTGAGAGTTTATATAAATGTTTTCAAAACAAAATTTAGTGGGAAGAGTGGCATCATTTTACATTTTTGTAACTCTTTGTTCAGCTTTATAGAAGACAGCTGGATTCTTATATTGCTTCTGCATTCAGTCTTTTGAGATGTCACATCATGTAGCCTCAGGAACACCCCCACTGCATACTTGTGAGAGAATGACTGTAAACAAAAGTAACATCTTAAATATTATGTATGAAAATTGTTTTGACCTTCTGGACCCCCTGAATGGGTTCTGGAAACTTTCAAAGGTCCAGGACCACACTTTGAGAACCCACTTGTGTAAGCTATAGTTAACAGTTAGACACCTGCTCATATCACAATAACTTTAAAAAGTTAGAGAAATCCTTAAGGCTAGCAACGTTTATGTTTCTGTAGAGACCTGAGGTTTTTGAAATGTATTAGCTGGGGAATAAACCATGGGGTCTAGTAGTCCTTTGCTCTCAAAAAAGGTAACAGTCTAATGTAGCTGGGGGAGAGACAGGAAGCTAACTAGTTAGAAGATACATCCATGTGGTTTAAGGTAAATGTTGAAAATAGCAATCTCCTAATAACGTAAAGGCTGATTTTTGTCTAATTGTTGCTTAAAGGATTCTAGTTTTAAATGAAAAGTTTTAAATAAAAGCTAGGGCATTCTCTCAAGCTTTTGTTATGTGCACATACCAGATTAGTTATTTTCAGAAGCTGGAGGCTTGAGCATTCCTTATTTTTGTGGAGTTTAACCAGTGGGAAAAAACACAAATTGTTTAAAAAGATGCCCTGAATACAAGTGTTTTCATAACTAAGGAAAGCCAAAGACCAAGCATTTGAACTTGAGGGTTTGGGTTAAACAGCCAGTTAAATTAGAGATATTTAGTAGGATAGGCATGCTGATTTTTCCCTGATTAATTCTTCAACGAGTTGAGAGTACCTCTTTAAGTTTTCAGTACACACTTGCCCTCATATTACTCTGCCCAAGAAAAGTAAGTGTAGATCAAGTAAATGTTCTGCAGTTTTGCACCCAAAATTGCAGATAATTCCACCCAAAATACTGGAGATAAACTCTTTTTTAAGAGATCCATTCAGTAGGATGAGGTGTTGATTATTGGTTGTCAGTGGTAATAAATTTGTAATGGACGGATCAGGTTGTGATAAAGGTAAGACATCAACCTTGATGGAGTGATGGGTTATTTTGTATCGTATTTCTCCACAACCTACATTTAACACTCTTGTTTGCCCAGTGGACTAAATTTTCTAAATACAGTCATTTGCTTGTCATTAGGTCAAATGCATTTACTACTTTTTAGTAACATTCTATGATGAATTTATTAAGTGCCTAACACTTAATAGAGCAATTAGTAAATATTTGCCTAATAAATGAAGGAACTTTCACTTAGATGTGTCTGGCAGGGTCTTTATGTTGAAAATAAATGCAGAGTGAGCTTTCCCCCAGAATGCTTTTACTAGCCCGCACTGCCAGTATTTTAGTCAGTAAATGTTGGCTGGATTGTGAGCAAGTGACCATCTGCAGTGTTGTTATCACAATGAATTTGTGTTCTTTTGGTAGTCTGTATTTATAGATGGGCAGGTGGACAATTTAGTTGTAAATGTGGATGGGGTAGTTAAAAATCAGTGGACAGGTGATACTTTTTTTTTCACATTAATTCTAAAAACTAGTATTTGAGTTTTATATATCCTTCTGAAGAATTTAAGTTTTTTTTTGGTAATGTTTATAAAGCTTAAGTCAAATGTCTTTCTAGTCTTTCTGCAGTATTCCTCCCTCACCTCATCCGCCAGAATCTTAAAGCAGGCTCAGCTTATTTCCAGAATCTCTAAATCATTGGTCATGGATGTGAAATGTGTGAAATTTAGAATGTGCTCCATGTATGTGTTTTGTTTAAAGAGGCTGCAGTATAGAGATTGAGCTTAACATTTCCTTGTTGTGAGGAAGTTTTGACACATTGATCAGAAGTTATTTCCCTAGTAATATGCTTAATAGTGTACAAAGAACATCCTTCATGGTCTAAGCAGAAGAAATGATGGAGTTGGGGGAAGAATTCGAACTCTTTGGTGTGGTTTCCTGTTATTTATCCTCAAAATAATTTCTTCTCCTCATTCTTTGCTTGTACACCATTAGCCTTAGACTCGTGTAACAGCCTACTTTGTCCTCACTGAAATTTATATAATTTCCTTCTCCACTGGAATATAAAAGATTGATTTTGGATCCTTCAAGCTAGATTTACAAATACTTATGTTTTTATAGTGTTTGCAGCTCAGTGAATAGACCAATGAGTAATTTAGTGTGTAGCTCAGTGAGCAATTTAAATTCCTGTTTTAAAATTTGAGTTCCTCTTCCATCAGGGACTAATTAACATGAACATTTCCCCTAACCTAACCTGCTCTTTTTTTTCCCCTTTTGAGCTTTTTCTGCATCTTGAGCTTGTTTGTTTTTAATATTTTTCCTTCTTTGGAAACAAAATGTTAGTCTCCTTTGATTAAGCTGCAGTCTCTGACCTATATACATAGAGGTTTGTGTTCAACCAAGGCATTAAAATAAATAGATTTAGTTGGTAGATTATCAATGTTTGAAGTGGAAAAGATATGCTGTTTAACATGTTTTTATATTTTATGTTTATGCATTGCCTCTTTATACAGGAGAGCAATTGCATTCTAGGTGTGTTAATAGAGCTTTCCTGGACAGATGGCTTGGAAGGAAGTACTTTGATGGGTTCTCAGTAGGGGCTAGTACTTTTTGGAGGGTGTATTTGTGATTAAGCTTACTTTGATTGACAGTTTAGAATGCTGAGAATAGCATTAACAACAGTAACAGCTTGCTAATCTTACCTAGAATTGTCTTGTGCCAAGACCCGTCAAGATGCTCTGAGATTCCTGTGTAGTGGTTTGTTTTGAGAATGTAGGTAAGAATAGGCATCCTTGAGACTGAAAAGAAATTCACCTAAAATTATTCATTGCAGTTGTATCTTAAAATCTTTGGGGTTGTTCAATGAAGTTTGGTTTAGAAATTTGTAGAGATCATCTTTTTAACTGCTGTGAGTCTGCAGATGTGATTATCTGTAGTAATTCCAGATGTTTTCTCATCTATTGGTTTTACTGAGTAGGAGGAGAACTGAGAACAACATAAAGTAACTTCAAAGCAGTTTGCTAGCATTTAATGCTGACTAATTTAATTAATTATGCATTCTTATAGTTTTTCCTGTTTTATTGATTATGAAACTGAGACAAAGGTTACGAGTTGCTTAAGATGCTTGGGGGTATTAAAGATAGCCCAAAGCTTAAACTCTAATTTTGTTCAGACTTTTAGCTTGCTTTTTTTTTTTAAAAAAAGGAGTCTTCATTTTGTCTTTCAGTATCTTAATGCTTGACAATTTAATGAATATAAAATGTTTGGAGCACGTACTTTAATTCCTTTGAAGATTTTGATATGAAAATATATTTTAAATTCTACATCTCAAAAATTACTTATTTTAAAATTAGGTATTTTATTACCACCCTCACCCAATTTAATATTGAAAGTGCTGGCAAGTTAGAACAAGGAATTGGTGATATAGTTTGGAAGAAACAACTATTTTAAATGTCAACTTTGTTATACTCAGATCTAATATTTTGGTAAGCCGAAATTTATATTGCATTAGTTCGGACATAATAAACCAGCTTCCTCACTATAGCTATGGGTAAAGTGCAATTAGCTTTTGGTTATTTTAAAAATGGGTTTCAGTTATTGAAGTCTCTCCACCCCCCTTATTTTTTCATTTTGTTTCTGTTAGAGAAGATTCTTCTTGGAGGTGGTTTGTTGTAGGGTGGAGGAAGGAGAGAATTCTTAAGGTATAGAATTTTGCATTTGCTTCCAGTAGCTCAGAGGTTATTTGAAATCTTCAGTGTACTTTGTTGATTCCATTTAGTTATTCTAAGATTTTCCAATTGTATTTCCTGTAAAAGTTAGTTACAGTCTTTAGACCATAAAAACTAATAACTGCAGTTCTTTTTTTTTTTTTTTTTTTTTTTGAGATGGAGCCTCACCCTGTTGCCCAGGCTATAGTGCAATGGCGTGATCTCATAATCTCTGCCTCTTGGGTTCAAGCAATTCTCTACCTCAGCCTCCTGAGTGGCTGGGATTACAGGTACACACCACCATGCCCGGCTAAGTTTTTGTATCTTTAGTAGAGACGGGGTTTCACTTGAACTCCTGACTTCGTGATCCTCCTGCCTTGGCCTCCCAGAGTGCTGGGATTACAGGTGTGAGCCACTGCTCCTGGCCAATAACTGCAGATCTTAAAATAGATTTCCCCACTTCTTCTTCTTCATTTTTTTGAGATGGCATCTCACTCTGTGGCCAGGCTGGAGTACAGTGGCATGGTCTCAGCTCACTGAAACCTCCACCTCCCAGGTTCAAGCAGTTCTCCTGCTTCAGCTTCCTGATTAATTGGAATTACAGGTGCCCACCACCACGCCTGGCTAATTTTTGTGTTTCTAGTAGAGACGGGGTTTCACTATGTTGGCCAGGCTGGTCTTGAACTCCTGACCTCGTGATCCACCCACCTCGGCCTCCCAAAGTACTGGGATCCCAGGTATGAGCCACTGCACCTGGCCTCCCCCTTTCTTAAGATACAAGGAAAAGTGTATCTTTTCAATGTGCTCTTTATGGCTATATACAATGCAGATGAATTTAGGAAGGCAATTTCAGATTTTGAAAACTGTTTAAATTAAACTTGGATATTGAAAAATCAAATTTGCAGTTGTCTTAAGTGTTTGCGTTAGCTAGATGCTTAAAAATTACTAAACGCTAGCTAATATAATTTTATAAGACATTTTGAAGAGGGAATTGAGAGTTTATTTTTAAGATAAGCCAGGTTATATCAAAGATATTGTAACCAACTAGATTTTATTTGGAGACTTTGTACTCTGCTTTATAATCCAGTAGCTCTATCAGTGTGAGCTGTTTCCATTTTTGAGTAGAAGTTTCTCCTGTTATTTTTTCTTTGTTCTAGCTGGGTTTAAGACAGCCTTTGTAGAAATTGCTTGCCTGTTTATCCTTCACCCACCCTGAAGACTCTTAATTTTATAAACTGTTCTTGTACTGCCTCATCACCAGAAAAAGCAGGCTGGAAATTAACCATCATATTCCTGCAGGTTTAATTTAACTGATTATAAGAAAGTACAGTTATTGTTTTAGCTTCTTTAAATCTTTGTCCTTGATGACCAAGGTCAGGTTTTATTTTTGCTTACTTATTTATTTTTTGGAAATGGAGTCTCACTCTGTCACCCAGTCTAGAGTGCAGTGGTACAGTCATAGCTCGTTACAGCCTGGAACTCCTGGGCTTCAGTGATCCTTTCACTTCAGCCTCCCAAGTAGCTGCGACTACAGGCACGTGCCACCATGCCCAGCTAATTTCTCAATTTTTTATAGAGATGGAGTCTCGATGTTGCCCAGGTCTTGAACTTCTGACTCTGAGTGATCTTTCCACCTCAGCCTCCCAAAGTGCTGGGATTACAGATGTGAGCCACCAGGCCGGGTGGGTTTTCTTTTTTAAATAATAGATTTAAAATTGTTCATTACTTTGTTTTGAACATTTGTTGCACAATGCTGGGGTACTATTTTGACTAAAGTTTTTGAAGATGAAGTTGAAATTTCTAGAAAACAAATTTCTGACTTGGAATGTTTCCTTGAGATAATTGATAGACAACATGTTAGAAAAATGTTCTACTATGATATTAGGCATTTAAAAAATAACTGTGTAATATAGAGACTGTGACACCAACAATTGTAAAAATTGCGGATTGAGCACATTTTAATTTTAGTTGCACACAGTAAAATGTTCTTTGGTTTAATTGAAATTAACTCTTATTTCCATGGGAATTATTTTGGATATTAATAATGAGATACTTTAGCATTGGAGAAGTTGCTTTCTAACAACTGAAGGATCAAACTTCACCTTAAGTATATGAAGTAGCTGCTAGACCTCAACACTGGTGCTCTGAGAATTTAATTCTGAGAGCTTAAATGCATTAGTTTCATTTTATGCACTTTGAATGTTTATATGTAGTTTTTTTAGAGCCTCATTTAAAATATATGTATTTCTAGTTTTTTCCTTTGAATATATAATACAGATTTTTGGGAAAATGTGGGTCATGTTTGAAAATTCTATCTATTGATTGTAAAAAAAATTCTGACTCTTGGTTTTGGTTAAATAATTAGAACAGCTATTTTAAAAAACTGGAATAGTTAATGGTTTTGGAGTTTGCAAGTGCCTATTTTCTGAAATATTGATTATCTAACCCTTGGGCAGAGTATAAGTGTTTGCCAAGTTTGTATTTCTTTTTTCTATTTCTTCAAAATAAGTCCCATTGATTTTAAAAGAATAAAGAGTTTCCCAGTAAGTACAAGTGCCGTACTTTTCCCCCTCCACTTCGCACTTTAGTGTTAACCTTTATNAGTATATGAAGTAGCTGCTAGACCTCAACACTGGTGCTCTGAGAATTTAATTCTGAGAGCTTAAATGCATTAGTTTCATTTTATGCACTTTGAATGTTTATATGTAGTTTTTTTAGAGCCTCATTTAAAAATATATGTATTTCTAGTTTTTTCCTTTGAATATATAATACAGATTTTGGGAAAATGTGGGTCATGTTTGAAAATTCTATCTATTGATTGTAAAAAAAATTCTGACTCTTGGTTTTGGTTAAATAATTAGAACAGCTATTTTAAAAAACTGGAATAGTTAATGGTTTTGGAGTTTGCAAGTGCCTATTTTCTGAAATATTGATTATCTAACCCTTGGGCAGAGTATAAGTGTTTGCCAAGTTTGTATTTCTTTTTTCTATTTCTTCAAAATAAGTCCCATTGATTTTAAAAGAATAAAGAGTTTCCCAGTAAGTACAAGTGCCGTACTTTTCCCCCTCCACTTCGCACTTTAGTGTTAACCTTTATTACATAACCATAGAGAATGAGGAAGAGAATTATACAATGCAGATATTAAGCCTACTGTTCTTCAAGGAAAGTGTTTGATATTAAGAGGTCCCTAAACCTCTCAATTATTTTATTTACTTGTGAGAGGGGGTGCTTCCTTAAATATATATGAGTCTTTTCTTATATTGCATACACTTGCAACTATTATTTTGAAATAATAGTTGAGTGGTGTTTACATTTATGACCTGATTCATGTCTTTTGAAGTGCCACTACTGTTTCACCATGGACGTGCTTACTCAGGTTGTTGGCAACAGCATGGAATTGCATCAGATCTTGCTGTATTAAATAAATGAAGATATTCGAAGTCAGAATTTTTAAATAGTTCATGGCTTTTGTTTTTAATTTCTTTATGATCAGCTTCATAGGGAAAGAGGGAAAGTTATTTTTGAAACAATTTGAGCTCCTAATAATTTTTTGTAGATATTTGTGTCTGGTCTTCCAAAGGCAAAAATGGCCCATTTTAACTCTGATTTAGTAATCTGCTTTGGCTTGCGTGGTTTTTAATCCTTCCTCCCACTGTCCTTTCCCCTCATTTAGAAGTAGGAGGAGCACAGTTCCAGTATTTAAAATGAAGATCAAGAGTAGCGTAATAGCTTCATTAGGTGTTTTTCACCAAAATAGGTCTGAATAAGTCTGAATTTGTGGTAGAAGGAATCATAACAAATTTGTTTACTGCATTACAGTTTTTGAGAATATGTTGTTTCACAATACATTGTTTCTATATGTTGTTTCCATTCATGGTGAAAACGTAAGGAATCCATTTAAAAATAGAATAAAATGCTAGAGCCAGTTGGGGGTTGGGGGCAGCCCCTTGGACAGAATTTGCCTCTGTGTGGGAAGTCAGCAGGACCAGATGCCCCTCTCTTCTTTGGCTCTGTAGGTGTCTGAATCTCTTAACATATAGATGACAAATTTTGGCCAGCTTTGAAATTACATTTGCTAGTGGAGGACACATATCATTAACTCTACAGTGGCAATAAGGAATTCAGTAGATGTCTGACCCTCAATGATAAACTGCTATTCTAATTTTTATGCTGTGTAATATATTTTAGACTGTTTTATAAAAAAGATAAAAATTGAGCAATTTCATGAATTGATATGAGTGTTACATCAATTTACTATTTGAAGATTAATGCATGTTTTCAGAACAGTAATACACATTTCTGAAATATAAAGAGACAGGTAATAGTATCAAAGGGCTTAAAATAGAATTGTAGTCTTCCTCGCCTCCACTCTCAGTCCTGCTGTCCACAGACAATCTCTGTAAGCTCTATTTAGCTTTCTGTCTCATATTTACCTGCATAATTCTAACCAATGCTCTGTTATTTCTTAATTTGCCATTTTTAGGTATTATTCCTTGATATCTTGCTGTGGTAAATGAAGACTTCAGTGTTTGCACTGCTTGCCCTTCGGTCTCTCCACTGCCCAATATAATTAGATTACATATTTTGGTTACTATAGTGATTAATTTTTCTTTCTTGTCCAACATTTCATTTTTTCATGAGTTAATAATTGCGTCTTTTAAAAATTACTTAGTTTACCTTACACACATTTTCTCTTAAATGTTCCTTTAAACCTGTCAGAGGTCTATGAATATTATTTCCAACCCGTTCAACAGATTAGATAATCTCCAAGCACTAACTCTTTTCTAAACATCTTTCCAGAACCCTCTGACCTCTGCTCTCATTTGAAATAGTTGTTCTCCAGGCCTACTACTGGACGGTTTTTATCCTGTTTTTCCTTCTGCTGTTCTCTTATAATATTAGATCGCTTATTTCTTGGATCCCATGTCTTCTTTTTCTTGGTTTATTTCATTGTTTGCTGGAGTACATCAAGCTCCCTTCTCACAGGAGGTAAATTTTTTTTTTCTTTAATTCCATGGCACATTAAGGGAGGTAAATTTTTGACCCCTTGCAAGTCTGACATTTTTATTTTACTTTTATACTTGATTGCTTGGCTGAATAGAGAATATTAGTAAGAAAATAATTTTCCTTTAGAGTTTTAAAGGCATTGTTGGTTTGTTTCTAGGCTTCCAGTATTACTGTTGAGAAACCTGATGCCTTCCTGATTTCCTCCTTCATATACGTCCTTTTATTCTTTTTCCTAGAATTCTTTAGGGTATTCTTTTTATCCTCAGTATTCTGAAATTTCAAAATATGTCTGGTCATGGGTAGTTTTCTTTTATTTTCTTTTATTTTAATGGGAACTGAAGG